>NC_088866.1:57845703-57903641 GCF_032884065.1 Artemia franciscana | reverse complement strand
TTAGACAAATCTGATCAGCATTTGGGTCCGTTTATTCGGTACAACCTGCCTTTCAATAGACGCTAAGCGGTTAGTTATCTGTCATGTTTGGATGTGTACGAAAATAAAACAGTTCGTGAAGGGAAGCGTTTCATTGACAGGAAACAAAATTTAAAAGTTTTTATTATTATATATTATATATAATTTTTTATTATACATAAATAATTTTTGTGACTATGAAAAGTAAGTGTGCTTTTATTCATGAAGGCTATAAGAAGGATTGTTTTCATTTTAGGAGGCTATCGAATATTTGTTTCCTAGTGGTCTTTTTGAGCCTAGGGCAAGACCAATGATGAAACACCCTGATAAGATTTTCCCTAGAAGAAAAGAAGCTGAATTCGATGAATCTGGTCGACCCTTTCATCCTCTTTTTTATACAGTTCAACCAAACTTTTATCAAACGCTAAGTGATATGGTAGCTAAACTTCGAGCTTTAGATGTACATGAAGATAAAATGATAAGAGAAGGGAAGCATTTCGTTGATAAGAAAGAATTTTTGATTAGTGAAGATTGGATCACTGCTGACAAACTGTCGATGATGCTTGTTGAGAAATTAAATGACTTTCATAGAGCACAATTTGTTAAAACTATTGAACGGTTGACAAATCACAATTACGGATATTTGGAAAAGGATTATATTAACGGCTTTAGACGTGTTGTTGCGTCGCAATTTGAAGCTCTCGAAGCCCCAGATCTTATGTATAACAGTGAGGGAAGACCCTTCATGACCTCATATGGTAAGCTTTCATTCTTATATCATTATCTTTTTTACCAGATAATAATGAGAGATATAGAGGTGGCTGTTATTTACTTGACAGTTCACCACTGTTTTGACATTTAGATATTTAGCTCTTTATGATTCAGCCTGTTCATCAGAAAATTCGCTTTTAGAAATAATTTTTATTTCCTAGAGCAATGCACATTTAATAATTATATTTAGCAACAGTGGTAGAAGTGTTCAAAAAGGTCTGAAGCTTGTTTACTGGCTCTGCTGGCAAAGTTGTCAGATCACACGAAAAAAAAATCTGTAACTGCTAATACTAAAAAGTCACCGCAGCACCGAACTGTCTGAGACCAACACAACTGCGCTCGCTCTTCTGCTGTTCTAAGTCTTTATATCCCACCAAGAAGTCCTGGTTTCCTTAAAATCCTTTCTTCCCACTTCATTTGGGGATTTTTTTTTGTCGCGTGACGCTGGATGGTCTGCCGAAAAGGACGACCTTTAGCAATTAATAATATTTATCTATAGTGCAAGTAAAATTATGTTTAATATTATTTTGGATGGTTATCTATAGTGCTGGTAATCCTCAAAATTGCCTGATATCTGTACTTTTTGGTACTTACTATCTTCATATTCTGATTTCAGGGTTGCCAACCACTGTGTGTGTATTCAGGCAGTGGTGGTATTGAATCTCAAAAGACCCTGAAACTTGTACATTGCAGTGCCTACTATCTATAGATTCTTATTGCAGGGTTTTCTGAAAGCCTAAAAATATACTAAATGTCTAAAAGTATGCTTATATTGAGTTGTTACGAACTTTGTCTAATATTCACGCATCCGTTTACCTTTGTAAGCGGTTATAACTATTCATTAAACAAGGTTATAGCTATTAACCATCTTGTGTTGCATTAACTGATATTTATTATTTATTTTATACTAATATTTATTATAATAGGGATTTGCATATTATAATAATAATATGCAAATCCCTTTTTATACTATTTATACTACTTTATTTATTGTTTTTTTTTTCTTGCAGTGACAAGTACTTTTGATAAATTATGTGTTCTATCTGTTGCTATTCTTTTCTTCCCCTTTCTTTTTCTTCCTGATTCAGGAACATTTTCCTTTCAGTCTTTTTCTATGGTTTTCTGAATATTGGAATATTAGGAATATTGAAATAAGTAATAGATACAGTTGAAAAAAGTGATGTTTGAATTACTCTAAACTTGAGGTTTCACTTCCACTTTGATTCTATACTGATCTCCCTTTTTCATATCATATCCTCTAAATTCTTCCCCCTTCAGTTTTAAATGTTTTTCGTTTTTCTTTCCTTTCTGCTTTCCTTTCTAATTCAGGAATTTCTTTCAGGTCGACGAAAGTCGTGCTGGTCCAAAGCAACTGTAGTTGGAAATGGGGTAGGAAAATATGTCATAAATGGAGTGGATTTTCGAGATATGTTTCCAAGACAGCAAGATCGAGAGCAGGTAAGTCGTATTCAAAGACCTTAAATACACAGAGAGAAAATAACCCAGCAATTTTCTTGCAAACTTGAAGAGGAATTGGAAGCAAAATTGATTAATGGAGATTCATTGTGCTCACTATGCCTAGTCTCTATTATCTTATTTTTGTTGCTTCTCATGGTGAAAACAGCCAGTGGGATGTAGCTGAAATTTTCAAATTTCTAGTACCCTTTTCAAAATTAGAAAGGATTTTGAGGGCAACCAGCCTTCCTTTTGTGTTTTTTTTTTTTTTTTTGTTAGAATTTTTGCAACTGACCCACAATAACCATCTGAATAACCCAAATAAGATTTTGACAGAGGCATTTTTTTCAGAATAGTTGAATATATCCTTTTAATATGTCCCCCGAGATGTCACGGCGTCTAAAGCCTCTCGGGAAGGCACCTTAAATAATTCAAACTGCCAAGTGTTTAGAGGTAGGTTTCAATGAGAGTTACACATTTTGATGGGGAAGAGGGAAGGTGCTTCAGGGCAAAGAAACTCTTAAATGGGCTAGTCTTTGTCCCTTATCATTCTGAAACTTATAGTTGTAAGCCCTTGAGCAAACAGGAACGTGCAAATAACATTCTGACAAAACTGTTGTGAAAGAAATTTTGTGAAAGAAATTGTGAAAGAAATTTTTTTTAAATGGCTTCAGATCCTCTAAAAAGGACTTCAGATCGAAAAAAAATGTACACCATTGGAATCACCATGGTGGAAAATTCTGTAGTCACGCCTGGCTGTTGCATGGGTAGTGCTGATGTGTCCTCCTTTTCCTTTTTTACCTTACTGTTAGTGGGGCAATGAAACATCAATGGGAGCTTTTTAAGGGGTTATTTTAAAAGAATTGCCACACCTACATACCCAATATTTGAAGTAAAATCAATTTTTTGACAAAACTGCATCTTTGTTTACAAGATGATGAATGACGTCATAAACGTAATTTAGAACCATAAATGACGTTGTAAAATTACATAATGACGTTAGTATCAATTTTGAGTCGTTCTTTGATACGTCCAGTGTGTGATATATGTTTGATATATTATGTTTCATGGTTGAAGAAGTAGCTGCAGTTCACAATGTATTATTCAATTATCTTTTGTTTTTGGTTTGTTTTAGAACAGAGCGCTTCTTATAGAAAGAGTTGTCATGGAAACTTTGAAAAGGGCTCATTTGATTTGAAGTTGAAATGGTTAGTGCGCTTTTTAATAGTTGAAAGGGGTTATAGGGTTACGAGTCCCCCTCCCCCACGCCAATCACTTCTTCAAACACATCCAATCAAAATTTTTAGATAGCCATTTTGTTCAGCATAGTTGAAAGGTCCAGTATTTATGTTTTTGGAGATGACACCTCCCCAGAGCCCTCAGGAAACTTGTTTTTGGCTATGGCCCATGACAACTAACGTCTTATGGAAGGGAATGGTCGTATATACTTCGAAGGGGGCTCATTGGATTGGAAATAAGAAGTTTAAATGCCCTTTTTTAAGATTCATAGTGATCGGAGGTAGCCTCTCCCACGTACTCTTTTCTTCAAATGCATCCGATTGAAATTGATTGCATCCGATTGAAATAGCCATTTTGTTCAAAAAATACTCCAAAGATAACTTAACAAGGCCTTTGAGATTGACACAACTCCTCAGAGTCTGGGAGCAGGGGTTGTAAGTTATGTTCCGGTGGCAAATAAAGTTTTTATGAAAGGGGTGGTCGCATAAATTTTAGAGGAGGTCATTTGATCGGAAATGTAAAGTTCGAGCTCCCTTTTAATAGTCGAAAGTGATGGAGAAAAACTAGCCCCCCCTCCATCCGACACCCTTTTCCCTCATACGTATTTGATCAGAATTGTGAGATAACCATTTTATTCACAATAGAGCAAAGGACATATAACAATGCATCCAGGGTGGACACAACCTCCCAGAGCCCAGGGATAAGAGTTGTAACTAATGCCCCTGGGCATATAATGTTTTATGGAACTTGTGATCGCATAAACTTCGAATAGGGCTTATATGATTTGACGTCGAAAGTTCCAGTGTCGTTTTTAAGAGTCAAGAGGGAATTGAGGGCAACCAGCACCCTTCCCCCAAGTGCATCTTTTTCGAAACACATCCAATCAAAATTTTAAGAGAGTTATTTTGTTCAGCATTATTGAAAGGTTTTATAACTATGCTTTTGGGGATGTCAATCTCTTCGTAGTCCCCTGGACAAGGCATGTAAGTTAGGCAATTCGTTCATTGTTTAAAACTAGTATTGATTAAAAAAAAAAACTTTCTGAAAAAGAAGTTTTTCAAGGAAAAGTAAATTCTATATTAAACTTAATGTCAGAAGAAATAAAAATATACAATAATTCAAACTCAAATCGACCAGAAATTTCTATTAAAAAAGAAATGAAGCCCAAAATGAACAGCAATTAAATAAATAATCATGGAAAAAACATTCAACAGGTCCTAATATAAATAAATAAATGAATTTTAAAACGAGTAAAGCTTAAATTGAATATTCAAGTCAAGCTTAAAACGAACAAAAATATTTTGCCATTGAATTATAAATCAAACCCAAAACAAACAGAAATTGGATAAACAATCATAGCAAACAAACATACTACAGGTACTAATATATATGAATAAATAAATCTTAAAACGAATAAAACTTAAACTGAATATGCAAATCAAGCCTAAAAAAAAAAAAAAAAAAACAAACAAGAGTTTAGGTACTGCCTCCTTCCACAACTAAAAGTCTAACAACTGTAAAATAACGGGGGCTGTCGTCACAGGCACTGGGAAGTAAAATTCTTTCAACATTTATTGTAATTTGGGGACAACATCTAGAATTATTGGTTCTAGAAATAACATCTTATAATTTTGTGACGGGTTCCAAATCCCCCCCCCCCATATCTCTACTAAAAATGCTAAATAAACTGTAAACAGGGAAACTGTAAAAATGACATTAATGTATAAGCGTGGGTTTTTCATCCACTCTCCTGCTGAAAATTCCCAGCCCATCAGTAAATTCCATATACTTCCCAATAACAAATACCATATGTGAAAAATGGGCGATTTGCGTAACTTGCAGCCCGTTTCTCATGGTCAAGGCATCCCCAAATGCATATTTATTGAGCCTTTCAACTATTCTGAACCAAATGGCTGTCTGAAAATTTTGACTGGATGTCTTTGAAAAAAAAAGGGACATGGGAGGGGTCTAGTTGCCCCCTAATCTTTTTGGTCAGTTATAAACGGAACTAGAACTTCTGATTTCTGTTCGAATGAGCTCTCTCCCGATCTTCAAGGACCATTCGCTTGGTACGCTCACCCTTGAAAAAAACGCATCTGTGGTCTTTCTTCTGGCAAAAAGTACAAAATTCCATATTTTTGTAGATAAGAGCGTGAAACCTCTATAGTAGGGTTTTCTGATATGCTGAATGTAAGGTCTGATTTTCATTAAGATCGTTTGATATTATCCTTGTCCCCCTCTTTTAGATAAACAGAAAAATATTCTCAGACTCATAGCTTTTCATGGGTAATATTAAACTTAAAGAATTATATATATTTAGAATAAGTATAAAAGACAATTCGTTTTATGTATCTGTTGAGTTCCTGCTGTTACCTGGCCTAGTCGCTCTTTATTCACAGTTTCTTATTCACGAACTGCTTGGGAAAAAGAATAAGAGTAAAAACAAAATCTCAAAAAAAGTCATATTGTCGAGGAGAAACAATACATTTTTACCAAATAAAACAAGCACGAAAAAAACCATGTGACACATCAAAACATACTTAATTAACTTAAGAAGTCAGTAAACCTTAAAAAGGAAACTATCAAAGATAAAGAAACAACAACAAAATAAAGATGAAAAAGTATGAATTTTAGCTAACTATCAAAATTACGACACAAATCACGATATAAAACTCGTTTTATCCCACCTAGATAAGCGGTAAATTTAAGTGAATATTGGAAATTTTTTGCTTGTGTCTTTTAGGAGGTGACCCTGGTTAAGCTGTGGTAGGGAGAGAAATCTGTGTCTAAAAATTACGTCAAAGCCTTTTGACAAATACTTCAAGTAGCCTCACTTCTTTTATTTAGTGTGACAAAATCTGCCTAATTTTTAACATGAATTCAAGAACCGATTTTACCTCTGCAGAGAAGAGGAACAGTCAGCGTAATCTCTTCTTCTTCAAACATCTTAACATCTATCTGAATCAAGTTTGATGTCGAGGAGTGATGACTAGTGCCCTAATTGTGCCGTTTGGGACTTTGATCTCGTTGAATCTTCTCTGATGAGCATGGGAAAGGGGAGAGCTGTTAAATAATTTCCATCAACGTCTCTACCAGAAGGAGAATTTGGGTCTCTACCCAACTGGGTGAGAAGATGGAGTCATATCCTTGTTTTGCTTTGTGATGTCTGGAAAATAACCTCTCTTAGAGGGGAATAACTAAATTCTAGTCATCAAGGTGTTCACCAAAATGGGTTGTTGTGTCTCAACCAAAGTTAGCCAGAATTAAAATTCATTGACCTTGTAAAGCCTTCCCTGAATTCAAATTATTTGCAACACCTGTGGGGAAGGAGGTTGGGTTGTGCTTCTAAATTTTCATTGTGAGTACATCTATCAGAAGAGGCATCTGATTCAAGCCAAAGTAGGCGGGGAGCAAGAGCTAAGCTAAAAGCTGTGTCTTTGTATGGTTTCGGCATGATGCCAAAACGATACTCACCTGGGCATGCCTATTGGAGCAAACCTGAAAGAAACTGTAAATCTTGGCTATGAAAACTTTTGCTATATATATATATATATATATATATATATATATGTATATATATATATATATATATATATATATATATATATATATATATATATATATATATATATATATATATATATATATATATTTATATATATATATATATATATATATATTTATATATATATATATATATATATATATATATATATATATATATATATTTATATATATATATATATATACATATATACATAAACGAGCGACCGAACTGTAGTAAGGAGCGACCCGGCTCAATAGTCACTAAAACTCTCGAAAATAGAATTTTGATATCAATAGCTACATCGACAGAATTGCATTTTAATGCTGATTTTAAATATATAAGTTTAATCAAGTTTAGTCTTACCCATCAAAAGTTACGAGCCTGAGAAAATTTGCCTTATTAGGAAAAAAAAATAGGGAAAAACAACCCCTAAAAGTCACATAATCTTAACGATAATCACACCATCAGATTCAGCATATCATAGAACCCTACTGTTGAAGTTTCAAGCTCCTATCTACAAAAATGTGGAATTGTGTATTTTTCCCAGAAGGCAGATCACGGATGTGTGTTTATTTGTTTGTTTGTTTGTTTGTTTGTTTGTTTTGTTTTTTTCCCCAGGGGTGATCGTATCGACCCAGTGGTTCTAGAATCTTGCGATAGGGCTCGTTCTAACGGAAATGAAAAGTTCTAGTGCCCTTTTTAAGTGACCAAAAAAACTGGAGGGGACCTAGGCCCCCTTCCACGCTAATTATTTTCCCAAACTCACCGGATCAAAATTCTGAGACAGCCATTTCATTCAGCATAGTCAAAAAACCTTGATATGTGATATGGGGCTAAAGGATGATAGTTGTGCCCTTTCATGCGATATGTGTGATGCATGGTTGTGCATTGAATGCATTGAAACGAGCAAGTCGGAGTATGATTTGTTTAACAAGATGACACGTCGTCTTGGGTCACTCTGGCATTGTCTTATTTGCAAGCAAAAGGGCTCTGGAACTCAAGGAATAACACCCAGTGAGATCAAAGACATAATAAAGAGCGAAATTAGGTGTTCATTTTCAACAATCGAAACTAAGCTTCAAGATAAATTTGAAAAACTACTGAAACCAATAAGTGATCGATTAACACAGATAGAAAAAGAGGTATCTGCCAAATGCTCTGTTGAGGATGTAAAGAAGCACGCCACTACATCGCTCAAAGTCGAATTTGATAACCTTAGTGAAAAATTGAAAAATGAAATAAAAAGCAAGGAAACAGCCAATGCTATTCTAGAAGATTTGGTCATGAAACAAAAAAATTTAGTTGTATTTGGACTTCAAGAGGATTCAAACTGTAGTACTAAGAAGAGTCAAAATGAGGTTGATTTAAAGCTCCTGAATCAAGTAATTTTGCAGAATTGCCCTGTCAAATGTTCATTTACAGTTCGTTTGGGATGACTAAATAATGGAAAATGTCGTCCGATCAAACTGTTTTTTCGTAGCCCCATAGAACGTGATGCTGCTTCTTTCTTCTTGAGTGGTCACCTGAACACTATAAGATCCTCATACCCGACTTTTAACTTTTCTCATGATCGCACAAAACTAGAACTTGTTCAAAAGAAAAGGTATAACGCTCTGAAAGAGGAACTTAACCAAAAAGTGACAGCAGGAAAATCCGGTTGGAAAATTAAAGATGGAAAGGGTGGTCTAGAACTTGTAAAGATAAACTCTTTTCGAGGTGAAAATAGCTCGCAAATCCCTAGGGAAGCAGTTATGGAACAATAACTTCCTTGTGCTCTACACCAACGCAGATACTTTATCAAATAAAGTTGAAGAATTACAGTCATTGATGTCAGTGCATAAGCCTCATTTTGTTGTTGTTACTGAATCTTTACCTAAGAATTGTGCACATCCAGAAGTATATTTTCAAAAGGTTGAGGGTTATACTTTATTAGTGAATACTAACTGTAAACGTGGAATTTTTGTTTATGTTCATTCGTTGCTTAAGTACACAGAAGTAAATGATCCTTTAGCACTGAGTATTAATGAATGTTTAGTGGTTGATGTAAAATTTCCTAGGTCTACAATAGTATTAGAATTGTTGCAGTGTATAGAGGTTCTAGTGTTAATGAGCTATCTTCAAATAATAATGCAAATTTATTACAATATCTTCACAATGTTTCAACAGTTAGTTCAAAGGTATTAGTGGTGGGTGATTTTAACCTACCTTCCATTGATTGGAAAAATCACATAACATCGCTTTCTAATCAATCATTTCCTTCAAAAATTGCAGGACACGTTCCTATGCCAACACATTCAGGAGCCTACACGATTTCGGGATGATTCGAATCCTTCTGTCCTTGACTTGGTAATAACAAAATCTCCTGACGATGTTAGAAATATTGAAATTCTACCTCCATTAGGAAAAAGTGATCACACCATTCTTAAACTGTCGTTAAAATCTTTGGGTGATGATTCTACTCCTCAAAAACAGAGCCTTAAATATAATTACAAAGCAAGCAAACAAGCAAACTTTCGCATGCAAACCGATTAGGGTTCGCGTAGCGCAGGTGCCGATCTCCTGATTCTCAGCCCTCGGCCGGGGTGCAATGCGTGGTTGGGGGCAAGCCATCCGACGCTTTCCCGTGCTTTTCCCTAGATTTCTCTAGGTACCCATTTGAAGCTGGGTGGACTTTTGGCTTGTCTTACGGGGAAACGCCACTAACCCTCGTCCTAAACCAAACGGTCGGCACCACCGAGATTCGAACCAGCGACCCTTCGCTCGTGAGTTCGGCGCGTTAACCACTCGGCCACGGACGAGTGATATAATTACACTAAAGGTGATTATGAGTCTTTCCGAAATTTCATTTTATCACTATGTATCACGGAACAGTTGAGGGAAAAGAAATACAATGTTAATGAGGTATTTGAGCTGATTCATGAAGCTTTGGTAGTGGGTCAAAACAAGTTTATTCCGACTATATAGTCAGCTCTATAAAAATAGGCAAACCCTTCCTCGAGAAATTCTACAAGCTATTAGCGAAAAAAATTATGGGTGGCGTGAGTATATTAAAATAAGAAGCACTGAGTCATGGATAAGATATAAAAGAGCAAGAAATAGAGCAAGTAGGCTTCTTGAGTCAGATCGTCAGGCACTTGAATCTTCTATCATTGCATCTGCTCAAAGTTGCCCAAAAAGGTTTTGGAAATATATAAGAAAAAACCAGACTTCACAGTCCCCATCCTCAGCTTCATTCACTGACCCTGAAATACAGACAAATATAGACAATGAAAATGAAAAAGCTGAACATTTTAATAAACTTTTCTCATCTGTTTTTACACGACCTCACAGTGAAACTCCTATTGAACCTGTTTTTTCTACCAATTTCACAATAGATTTTGTTGATTCTGACTTTGATGATCAACAAATTTTTGAGGTCCTGAAGCATCTTGACACAAATAAATCACCAGACATTCATGAATTTTCAAACCATATGATCCAAGAGCTTGCAACAGTACTCACTGAACCACTGACATATTTGTATAATCTGTGTCTGGCGTCTGGTACTTGCCCTTTGGCATGGAAAAAAGCAATAATTAAATCCCTGTATAAAACTGGCACAAAATCACAATTTAAAAACTATAGACCAATATCAAACGCTTCAATTTTTTCCAGAGCTATGGAAAAACTAATTGTCAAGAGAATACAAAATTATTTCGAATCAAATCTTCTTTGGCATCCATCTCAACACGGTTTCCGCAAAAAACGTTCATGTAATACACAGCTTTTGGAAGTAATTACTAACTTCCATAGGATGGCAGATGAAGGTCTCAGGTTTGATTGCATTTATATAGATTTTTCTAAGGCGTTTGATAAATTTCCATTCCGCTTTTACTTCAAAAGTGTGAGGTATATCACATTGATGCCAGAACGTTTAATTGGATTGGTGATTATCTAACAAGCAGGACGCAGAAAGTGATTGTGGGTGATGTTTTGTCCTCTGCTGAGATAGTTTTAAATGAAGTTCCAGAAGGTAGTTGCCTTGGTCCAGTACTTTTCTGGCTTTTCATCAATGACTTAACTCTTGTTGTCCACCATTCCACAGTCAAAATGTTCGCAGATGAGGTAAAGCTCTACCGCTCCTTGACAAATTCAGATGAAGTTTCGTTGCTTCAAAAAGACTTGGATTCAGTGCACATTTGGTGTAATGCTAACTCCATGTTTGTCAACGAAAATAAGTGTACAGTCGTCCATTACTTCGGCAAAGTAGAACAAATTTACCAATACCATCTTGCTGGACATTCGATCTTACCGGTTGAAAATGTCCGTGACCTTGGTGTTCATTTTGATTCTAGTCTTAGGTTTGACAGGCATGTCTCTGAAGTAACTCGTAAGGCAAACTATCAGCTATTATGTCTTAGACGGAATTTCTGTAAGTTTAATCTTCGTTCATTCATTGCCATTTATAAATCAACAGTTCGATCTATACTCGAATACAATTCGTCAGTATGGTATCCATTGAATAAAAAAGACAGAGCAAGGGTTGAAAAAATACAGCAAAGAGCAACTAAGCTTGAACCTTATTTGAAACATTTACTGTATGAAAATAGACTGCAAAGGCTAGGATTGCCAAGTCTTCAATTCCGAAGGGATAGGGCAGACATTATTAACACATTCCGTATAATCAAAGGCATTGATAATATAAGTACATCACAGTTCTTCACATTTAATGACGCTAACAGGACCCGTTATCACCCACATAAATTGTACCCCTCACTTTTAAAAAGGAAAATAGGCCAACATTCATTTTACAGCAGGGTGTGGAAGCCATGGAATGACCTTCAACCTAAAACATTTCTAACAGATGACATAAAAAGATTCAAAACAAATCTAGCAGAAACAAATTTTCAAAGTATATCATATTTAAATATTTTATAGTATTATTTGTCAGTGTTTGTTGTAGTTGTTATTTTCATTGATTTGTATGAGTGTATTGTGTTGTCAGTATTGTCATAATTTCTAGTTATTATGTTTATTGCGACAAGCTTGAAAGCTTACCGCATTTGGTATTAATAAATAAATAAATAAAAACATGAGAATACAGAAGTTCGTTACGTAAGCTAATTTGTAAGGTACGTATATCTTTTACCAATAAAAACATTCGTAAAAAATAAAAAGTTATAGTTGCCTTTTTAAGTAACCAAAAAATCGGAGGGCAGCCAGGCCTTCTCCCCCGCTCCTTTTGTTCTCAAAATCATTCGATCAAAACTATGAGAAAGCCATTTAGCCAAAAAAATATAAATAACCAAATTTCGTTTAAATTATTCATCTGCGCAGAGCCAAAATCAAAACATGCATTGATTCAAAAACGTTCAGAAATTAAATTAAAAAAAAAACAAGTTTTTTTAACGGAAAGTAAGGAGCGACATTAAAACTTAAAACGAACAGAAATTACTTCGTTTATGAAAGGGGCTGCTTCTCATCAACGCCCCACTCTTTATGCTAAAGTTTTTTACTGTTTTAAAAGGTAGAGTTAAGAGAAAGAGTCAAACTTTAGCTTAAAGAGTGGGGATTGATGAGAAGCAGCCCCTTTCAGAAACGAAGCAATTTCTGTTCGTTTTAAGTTTTAATGTCGCTCCTTACTTTCCGTTAAAAAAACTTGTTTTTTTTTATTTAATCTAACAGTTCGTGGTAACGAACTATAGTAAGGAGCGACCCGGCTCAATAGTAACCAAAACTCTAAAAAATGGAATTTTGATACCAATAGCTACTAAAAAAAATCGCATTATAATGCTGATTTCAAATATATAACTTTCATCGAGATTAGTCTGACCTATCAAAAGTTACGAGCCTGAGAAAATTTGCCTCATTTTAGAAAATAGGGGAAAACACCCCCTAAAAGTCATACAATCTTAACAAAAATCACACCATCAGATTCAGCGTATCAGACAACCTTATTGTAGAAGTGTCAAGCTCCTATCTACAAAAATGTGGAATTTCGCATTTTTTGCCAGAAGACAAATCACGGATGCGTGTTTATTTGTTGTTTTTTTTTTGTTTTTTTTTTCGGGGGTGATCGTATCGACCCAGACGTCCTAGAATGTCGCGGGAGGGCTCATTCTAAAGGAAATTAAAAGTTCTAGTGCTCTTTTTAAGTGTCTCCCACGCTCATTTTTTCCCAAAAGTCACCGGATCAAAATTCTGAGATAGCCATTTTATTCACCATAGTCAAAAAACCTAATAACTATGTCTTTGGGGACGACTTACTACCCCACAGTCTCCCTGGGATGGGTTGCAAGTTACAAACTTTGACCTGTGTTTGCATATAGGTTACTGGGAAATGTACGGACGTTTTCAGGGGGATTTTTTTGGTTTCGGAGGGAGAGTTGATGTGGGGGGGAGTTACACGGGAGGATATTTCCATGGAAAAACTTCTCATGGGGGAAGAGACTTTCAATGAAGGGGGTGCAGGATTTTTTCACATTATTTAAAAAAACAAGGAAAAAATAAAATAAAAAATTAAAAATGAGAAGTTTTTTCTACTGAAAGTAAGGAGCAGCATTAAAACTTAAAACGAGGAGAAATCATTGCGCATATGAGGGGTTTACCTCCTCGTAATACCTCGCTCTTTACGCGAAAGTATTTTTAGTAATTTCAGCTATTTATTCTACGGCCTTTGTGATTCAAGGGTCATTCTTAAGGAATTGGGACAGAATTTAAGCTTTAGTGTAAAGAGCGAGGTATCGACGAGGGGTGAACTCCCTCATATATGCAATACAAATATACGAACATAGAAGTTCGTTACGTAAGTTAATTCGTAAATTACGAATATTTTTTTACTAATGAAAATGTTCGTAAAACAATTAAAAGTTCTAGTTGCCTTTTTAAGTAATCAAAAAATTAGAGGGCAGCTAGGCTTCCTCTCTCCTTTTTTATCAAAATTTTCCGATTAAAACTATGAGAAAGCCATTTAGCCAAAAAAAAAATTAATATGCAAATTTCGTTTTAATTATGTAAGATCAAAACCTGCATGAATTAAAAAACGTCCAGAAATTAAATAAAAAAAACAAGTTTTTATAAATGAAAGTAAGGAGCGACATTAAAACTTAAAACGAACAGAAATTACTCCCTTTATGAAAGGGGCTTTTCTTCCTCAACGCCCTGCTCTTTACGTTAAAGTTTTTTCCTTTTTTAAAAAGTAGAGCTAAGAGAAAGAGTCAAACTTTAGCGTATAGAGGGAGGCGTTCTGTGTCCCGGTCGTCATTTGCGTCCCGGTGTCCCGGTCTGTAATTTCTATTCGAACAATCCCTGTGTCTCGGTCGTCATATATATATATCCCGCCTGTGCCCCCTGCGTCCCCGTTGAAGTTGTGTCCCTGTGTCCCGGTCGTCATTTATATTCCCTTTGTCCCGGTCGTGATTTGTGTCCGGGTGTCTCAGTCTGTAATTTCTCTTTGAGGTTCCCGGTCGTCATTTATATTCCCTGTGTCCTGGTTGTCATTTGTGTCCTGGTGTCCCGGTATGTAATTTCATCAGTTGACAAACATGACGTCAGTCGACAAACAACTTCATGACGCATACAGCTCAATCCTTATAATGACGTCAGTCGACAAACATGACGTCACTCGACACACACAAACAGACAACTTATTTTTATATATATATATGATTGTTCGGAACATACTCGTGCAAGAATTGAACGATTTCTTCTTTGAAAATTTATAAATAAAATATAGAATAAATTAAAATAAAGAACAAATTTCTTTTTATTAATAAAGAAAAGTAGAAATTGTCTGCTTGCTAGATATAATTGGAATAGTATGTTAGGGCGCCATGTTTTGGGCACAGAAGTGGAAATTAAAATTAGACATGGAAGTGAAATTTATAATTTTATTAAAAAAGAAAAAGTCGAAATTGTCTGTTTGCTAGATATAATTGGAATAATATATTAGAGCGCCATATTCTGGGTATAGAAGTGGAAATTAAAATAAGGCACAAAAGTGGAAATTTTAATTTTTCTAAAAAAGAACAGTTAGAATTGTCTGTTTGCTAGATGCATTTGGAATAATATATCAGGGCGCCGTATTTTGGGCATAGAAGTGGAAATTAAAATAAGGGACAAAAGCGAAAATTATGGTTTTAATTAAAACCCAAAAGTAGAAATTGTCTGTTTGCTAGATATAATTGGAATAATATATAAGGGCGCCATATTTTGGGTATAGAAGTGGAAATTAAAATAAGGCACAAAAGTGGAAATTTTAATTTTATTAAAAAAGAAAAGTTGAAATCGTCCGTTTGTTAGACATAATTAGAATAATATAATAGGGTGCCATATTTTGGGCATAGAAGAGGAAATTATCTTTAAATAGATAAAAAATATTATTGCATTAGCTCTTTGCTATAGGCAATTCTATAGGATGCTATAGGATTTAAGGAGGATATTAAATACCTAACCTTATTTAACATAACCCCTAACCATCCCTAAATATTAAATATTTAATTAAAATATACTTGCATCGTTGTTTTTCACTCTCAAAATAAACAAATCACAACCAATTCCACAGAGCCAAACTGGTTTTTATCAAATAGTTCCTTCAATTCTTTAATGTGTTCTGTTTAACAGAAAAGACCCAAATATATTCCACAGGGGTTTTCAAAGTCGAAGGGGGGGGGGGCAGTTAAACGTCGACTCTAGGAAAACTCCCTGTTCAAGAACTTTAGTCAATACAAGCTTATGATAATAACAAAGGTTTATGGAAATTTCTCTAATTGTCTTACTTTTAATTATTTCTTTGCTAAAACTTGTTTATTTAGGTAAAAACTTGATGATAAACTTATGATCTTGATTGTAAAATACACTACTTTAAAAAAATTCGTTATTTCAAATGACATCAGCTGTTACTAGTTCATTCAGCAAGTCAATATGTGAATAAATCACACATTTAGATACCTCACGACAGTCTAGTGGATGCGTCTCTGTCGCTGTGCCAAAAGCGATCAGGTTCAATCCCAGCTGTCGTGAGGAAATGATGTAATACTAAATTTGTGAAGGTAATTTTTTGTTTTTATTTTTGCAACAAGTTTTCTTAAATCTAGAAAGAGCAATTTAATGTAATAATTATAAGATACTAGCTGTTGGGGTGGCGCTTCGCGCCACCCCAACACCTAGTTGGTGGGGCG
This sequence comes from Artemia franciscana, assembly GCF_032884065.1. Classification (NCBI taxonomy): domain Eukaryota; kingdom Metazoa; phylum Arthropoda; class Branchiopoda; order Anostraca; family Artemiidae; genus Artemia; species Artemia franciscana. The sequence continues at coordinate 57,887,453 of NC_088866.1, read as the reverse complement.
CTTCGCGCCCCCCAAGCCCCCCCGCGCGCGTAAGTCGTTACGCGCCATATTAGTTACGCGCCATTGTAGTTGTGTCCCTGTGTCCCACCTGTGAATATAGATAGATTTATATATGTGTTTCAAACTACGTAAAAATTGCGAATATACAACATTTTTGGCTTTCCCACTACTGGAAGCTTTCCGTTTCCAATTGCCAGCAATTGATCTGAAAATGTTTGACCAGAATCATCGTTTTGCAATCGGACACGCATATTTGTAGTTAATTTTAATATTTTTACGTGTGCCCATAAATTAGAATTTTTCAGGCAAGCATTCATTTCGTCTGCAGGAGTTAAACTACGTAAAAATTGCGAATATACAACATTCTTGGCTTTCCCATTGTCTGTGCATATACAAAGCCGTATGCACTAATAATGACGTCATATGCAAACGCTCTTTTTACAAACAAACAAACATGCATACACACAACTCGTTTTTATATAGATAGATAGATAGATGGATACAATACAAATTAACTGCGTAAAACTTGCGAATATACAACATTCTTCGCTGTCCAATTGTCGCTGCATATAAATAGATTGTCAGGTTTACCGACCCTCGAACATGCAACGTACAATTGTCCATGGGAAAAACAATCAGTATTAAGATCTATACCACATTTTTCTAATGATTGACCTTGAGCTTTGTTAATGGTGATTGCAAATGCTAATCGAATTGGGAATTGCAATCTTTTAAATTGAAAAGGCAGATCCGTTGGAATCATGGGAATGCGAGGAATAAGAACAGCCTTACCCTCAAAATGCCCTGTCAAGATTGTCGCCTTTATTAGGCTTTCCATTGTTTTTTTTTACGGCAAGTCGCGTGCCATTGCAAAGCTTTGGTGGGTCGCCTATTTTTAGTTGTAGCACGTGTGGTGGAAACCCTGAAAGATATATGGAATTTAAAAATTCAGATGGATAATTAACCGCTTCATTTGGTTCCAAAACTGTGTCGACTGACTTGCAAAGGACTGCCTGGTCTCGAGTCTTGGTAAAAACAATATTGTTGATTTCGTGGACGTCTATATTTTTGGGTGCGAGAATCGCTCTTTCACTTAGCCATTTATTATTTTTATAATTTTTTAGAATATTCGGAAATACTTTTTCAATCAATTCATTTTTGGACGTCACCAAACTACAGAAATCAGCAGGTAGTTGTATACGTCCTGAAATTGAGTCCATCGTATCATAAATGTCTTTTTGTTCCGACGTTAACTTGTAAATGTTATTTTGTACATACGACAATAGATCACTCGTACTGTAACTTTGTTCACGATCCAATTCTACACATGTCGAAACAGCAGCGATACGGTTAGGTGAAGGCATTCCCAAATCCTGAAGAGGTTTGTTTGCCATACGTACGCACAAATCTTCTATAATAACTAAAAGCCATTTATTATTTTTATAATTTTTTAGAATATTCGGAAATACTTTTTCAATCAATTCATTTTTGGACGTCACTAAACTACAGAAATCAGCAGGTAGTTGTATACGTCCTGAAATTGAGTCTATCGTATCATAAATGTCTTTTTGTTCCGACGTTAACTTGTAAATGTTATTTTGTACATACGACAATAGATCACTCGTACTGTAACTTTGTTCACGATCCAATTCTACACATGTCGAAACAGCAGCGATACGGTTAGGTGAAGGCATTCCCAAATCCTGAAGAGGTTTGTTTGCCATACGTACGCACAAATCTTCTATAATAACTAAAGTGTCGTTATAAATTTCTGATGTAAAATCAAAAGTCATTTCTGACGTCTCTAACTGTTTTCGATGGAGTATATCTTCGGACATTTTTGACTTATATTTTTCCCATAACTCTGTAGGAGCTGATGGAGAGCAAGTGTACGAATTTGACTTGGGGTTGACGTTTCGCACGCGTCATTGATGCAGTTATCCCAGTGTTGGTCATTCTCCAATAAATTCAGAGCTTGGCATGCACTACGGTAAGTGTCATGTATAGTACCGTTTACAGTTCTCAAATACTCAAAGGATGTCGGACCGGGTACATTCACCAAAAGCAGGCGTAGAAAGAAGCATTCATGTTGATTGGGGTGAACAGTGTAGAGTCTTCCTATCGTGGTATCTTTGAAGATGGTAGGTTGGCCGTAAACCCACTGGTTATCTACTTCGATGGTGGTACCGTTGCCATTGTAGGTTTTTCAGTCATTTTACAATTAGAAATTTCTCTTTCAACGGTCTTCTTACAATTAAAAATTTGTCTTTGAACGATATTCTTAAATACCTGTGTCCTGGTCGTCATTTATATTCCCTGTGTCCCGGTCGTCATTTGTGTCCCGGTATCCCAGTCTGTAATTTCTCTTTTTTCTTTTTTCAGTTTTCTTTTTCTTCTTTATTTTTCAGCTTCACTATGAAATACATATCGCCGAACCTTTGTTTTTTTAACTAAAATCTGGTAGTCATTGATGACCTTCTCCAAGTCAAAATCCCAAACCCAATCATCATCGCTATCATTTTCAGTTTTAATATGTTTTGACTCTCGCTGTCCAGGTGGATCTTCATCTAACTGCGCGGTTTTGCGTTCTTTAGCCTCAAGCCTGTTTCCTTGCTGTTCTTTTGATTCCTCGGCACGCTTTCTTTTCTGACTTTCTCTATCAGCAGCAAGTTTTTTGGCATAGACTCTTTGAGCATCTTCATCAGTCATTGTAAACTTAAACATTAATAGAATTCTACGCGAACATATGTCTTATATAACTTGAATGACGTCACCTTCAAAGCAAAAATGATGGCAACTAATTTCATGACGTCAGCCGAAACATGACGTCACCTGATCCACAGATCCACACACAGACAACTTATTTTTATATATATACTAGCTGTTGGGGTGGCGCTTCGCGCCACCCCAACACCTAGTTGGTGGGGGCGCTTCGCGCCCCCCCCCCCCAAGCCCCCCCGCGCGCGTAAGTCGTTACGCGCCATATTAGTTACGCGCCATTGTAGTTGTGTCCCTATGTCCCACCTGTGAATATAGATATATATATATATATATATATATATATATATATATATATATATATATATATATATATATATATATATATATATATATATATATATATATATATATATATATATATGTTTTTAACTACGTAAAACTTGCGAATATACAACATTCTTTGCTGTCCCATTGTCTGTGCATATAAATAGATTGTCAGGTTTACCGACTCTTGAACATGCAACATATAATGGTCCATGGGAAAACAATCCGTATTCAGATCTATACCTCATGATTCTAATGATTGCCCTTGAGCTTTGTTGATGGTGATTGCTAATCGACCATTCCCTGAGTCGCCATCGTCATTTATATATCCCCCTGTGCACCCCGGCGTCCCCTTTGTAGTTATGTCCCTGTGTCCCGGTCGTCATTTATATTCCCTGTGTCCCGGTCGTCATTTGTGTCCCGGTGTTCCAGTCTGTGATTTCTCTTTGAGTGTCCCGGGCGTCATTTATATTCCTTGTGTCCCGGTGTCCCGGTCGTCATTTATATCCCCCTGTGCCCCCGGCGTCCCCATTGTAGTTGTGTCCCTGTGTCCCGGTCGTCATTTATATTCCCTGTGTCCCGGTCGTCATTTGTATCCCGGTGTCCCGGTCTGTATATACATTCGTTTTTTAGTTTTGTTTTTCTCCTTTATTTTTTTCCTTTTTTCTTTTTTTTTCTTTTTTAGTTTATTTAGATTTTTAGATTTTTTAGTTTTTTTATTAGTTTTTAGTTTTTTTGTAGTTTTTACCATTTTTTTAGTTTTTTTAGTTTTTTTTTTTTACTTATGTCCTGGTCGTCATTTATACTCCCTGTGTCCCGGTCGTCATTTGTGTCTCGGTGCTTTGTTGATTGCTAATTTATATTATATTTATATTTATATTTTTTATATTTATTAATATTTTTTTAGTTTTCTTTTTCTCTTATTTTTCAGTTTTTTCCTTTTTTTTAGTTTTTTCTTTTTTAGTTTTTAGTTTTTTTTTGTTTTTTACCTTTTTTAGTTTTTTTAGTTTTTTTAGTTTTTTAGCTTTTTTAGTTTTTTTATTAGTTTTTAGTTTTTTTTAGTTTTTGCCTTTTTTTTAGTTTTTTCAGTTTTTTTTAGTTTTTAGTTTTTTACCTTTTTTTAGTTTTTTTTTGTAGTTTTTACCTTTTTTAGTTTTTTTTCTTCTTTTGTATTAGTGTGAAATAATTCAGACGTCATATGCGGACAAACACGACGTCACTCGACAGACAGACAGACAGACATAACCCACAAACAACTTATTTTTATATATATTTATTCATATTTTTTTAGTTTTCTTTTTCTCTTTTATTTTTCAGTTTTTTCCTTTTTTTTAGTTTTCTTCTTTTTTAGTTTTTAGTTTTTTTTTAGTTTTTTACCTTTTTTTTAGTTTTTTTTTAGTTTTTTTAGTTTTTTAGCTTTTTTAGTTTTTTTATTAGTTTTTATTTTTTTTGTAGTTTTTGCCTTTTTTTATTTTTTTCAGTTTTTTTTTAGTTATTAGATTTTTACCTTTTTTTAGTTTTTTTTAGTTTTTTAGCTTTTTTAGTTTTTTTTTCTTTTTAGTTTTTTTTGTAGTTTTTACCTTTTTTAGTTTTTTTCTTCTTTTGTATTAGTGTGAAATAATTCAGACGTCATATGCGAACAAACATGACGTCACCTGATCCATCCACAGATCCACACACAGACAACTTATTTTTATATATATAGATAGATTGTTCGGAACATACTCGTGCAAGAATTGAACGATTTCTTCTTTGAAAATTTATAAAATTGAAGCCAAATATTTTTCCCCATAAGATAAGAAATAACCGAAAACCTCATAAGTGACCGAAACTAAAAGGAACAGAATCTTAATAACAATGAACATATTAAATAATCATATATTGAAGATTATTTAAAATACATGCATCTCATCAAGCCTAATGTGACCCATCAACACTACCCGCCTGAGAAAAATTTCCCTGATTTTCGAAAGGGGGGAGAGACTCCCTAAAACTCAATCTCCTTTTCATCCCCTCTCCTGGGGTTTTTCATCCCCTCTCCTGCTGAAAATTCCCAGCCCATCAGTAAAGTCCATATGCTTCCCAATAACAAACACTACATGTGAAAAATGGACGATTTGCGTAACTTGCAGCCCGTTTCTCATGGTCAAGTCATCCCCAAATGCATATTTATGGAGCCTTTCAACTATGCTGAAGAAAATGCCTGTCTGAAAAATTTTGACTGGATGTCTGCAAAAAAGGGGACTTATTTTATTTTTATTTAATTACTTATTTATAGTTCTAAACATTATTAACAAAATGATTAAACATTATTAAACATTATAAACAAAATGGTTGTCTGAAAAATTTTGACTGGATGTCTTTGCAAAAAAGGGGACTTATTTTATTATTATTTAATTACTTATTTATAGTTCTAAACATTATTTAGAACTTCTGATTTCTGTTCGAATGAGCTCTCTCCCGATCTTCAAGGACCATTGGCTTGGTACGCTCACCCCTGAAAAAAAACGTATCTGTGGTCTTTCTTTTGGCAAAAAGTACAAAATTCCATATATTTGTAGATAAGAGCGTGAAACCTCTATAGTAGGGTTTTCTGATATGCTGAATCTATGGTCTGATTTTCATTAAGATCGTTTGATATTATCCTTGCCCCCCTCTTTTAGATAAACAGAAAAATATTCTCAGACTCGTAGCTTTTGATGGGTAATATTAAACTTAAAGATTTATATATATTTAGAATTAGTATAAAAGTCAATTCGTTTTATGTATCTATTGATTTCCTGCTGTTACCTGGCCTAGTCGCTCTTTATTTACAGTTTCTTATTCACGAACTGCTTGGGATAAAGAATAAGAGTAAAAACAAAAACTCAAAAAAGTTATATTGTCGAGGAGAAACAATACATTTGTACCAAATAAAATAAGCACGAAAAAACCATTTGACACATCAAAACATACTTAATTAACTTAAGAAATCAGTAAACCTTGAAAAGGAAACTATCAAAAATAAAGAAACAACAACAAAATAAAGAAGAAAAAGTATGAATTTTAGCTAACTATCAAAACTACACAAATCACGATATAAAACTCGTTTGATCCCACCCAGATAAGCTGTAAATTGAAGTGATTATTGGAAATTTTTTGCTTGTCTCTTTTGGGAGGTGACCCTGGTTAAGCTGTGGTAGGGAGGGAAATCTGTGTCTAAAAATTACGTCAAAGCCTTTCGACAAACACTTCAAATAGCCTCACTTCTTTTATTTAGTGTGACCAAATCTGCCTTATTTGAAAGATGAATTCAAGGACCGATTTGACCTCTGCAGAGAAGAGGAACAGTCAGCGTAATCTCTTCTTCTTCAAACATCTTAACATCTATCTGAATCAAGTTTGATTTCGAGGAGTGATGACTTGTGCCCTAATTGTGCCGTTTGGGACTTTGATCTCGTTGAATCTTCTCTGAGGAGTATGGGAAGCGGGAGAGCTGTTAAATAATTTCCATCAACGTCTCTACCAGAAGAAAAATTTGGGTCTCTACCCAACTGGGTGGGAAGATGGAGTCATATCCTTGTTTCGCTTTGTGATGTCTGGAAAATAACCTCTCTTATAGGAGAATAACTAAATTCTAGTCATCAAGGCGTTCACCAAAATGGGTTGTTGTATCCCAACCAAAGTTTGCCAGAATTAAAATTCATTGACCTTGTAAAGCCTTCCCAGAGTTCAAATTATTTGCAACACCTGTGGGGAAGGAGGTTGGGGTGTGCTTCTGAATTTTTATTGTGAGTACATCTATCAGAAGAGGCATCTTATTCGAGCCAAAGTAGGCGGGGAGCAAGAGCTAAGCTAAAAGCTGTGTCTTTGTATGGTTTCGGCATGATGCCGAAACGATACTCACCTGGGCATGCCTATTGGAGCAAACCTTAAAGAAACTGTAAACCTTGGCTATGAAAAATTTTGCTACTAAGATCCAGGCTGCGCATGCATCCATGGATTCAAGCTTTTTGTATCTGAGTAGAGTTCACCGTTCTCAGTTATATAACAGCCTAACAGTTTCTCAATTACTTGCTCTTCCTCCTGTTTGGTCTTTTCTTAATTGTTGTAAGAGAAAGCAAGCTTATCACCTTTATTTTAAATTTGCAAAGTATTTAATGGACCTTCCAACTTGGACAAGTAACTCTTTTCTGCAAAGATCAATCGGTAAACCCAGCTGGGATTATTGAGAAGCGCATTTGTGATTTCTCTAGTAAATGTCAGAAGTCTTCCGATCTTTGGCCATTTCTGTTTTTATTTTCTTTATTTTTACTCTGTCTTTTTCTGGGCTCTGCCCATTTTTTTTGTGATGGGCTATAAATAAAATGATGATGATGTTGATGCAACCTTTTTTTGCGGGGGGGACACCAAAATCTCTCTATCAGTTAAAATATTAGGTGGGCCTGCGGTATTTGTTTAATCAATTCACCAGCATCCTTAAAAAGAAGTTCTTGGATCTCAGTTTGATATTGTACTGGATAATGGTGAAGACTTTTCATGTGTCTTTAGAGAGTCCGTGTCCAATCCGAAAGATATTTTCATTAATGTTGCTTCGAAATTGCGACCCTTGGCTCACAGTTAATGCCAAACTTCATGCGGCTTTGCCATCGAAGGTCTTGTGTATTTCTGTCAATAAGATACTTCGAAAAAAGTTGTCAGTCCGTTTCAAAAGTTTGAATGAAGGTTTTGATTTAACTAATTAATTTAAGTGACTAATTTAGTTAGTTTAATTTGAATGTTTGATCAACGACGTAAATTGCTGGAAACCAAAATTTGTTTTCTCAGGTACCTTGTCATAGGAAGCAGGGATAAAAATAAGGCTGGCAACGGGATTTGATGTGCTTTTTGTTTCTATCCATCAACCCTTATCTGTTGAATCAATTTGCACTATCTTTTCAGGTATGCATACCCTTGATTTTTTTTATGAAATTACTGAAATAAAAATTAATTTTGGATCAGTAAATAATACTTTCTTATTAAAGTCATTGCCAGTTCTTTTTTACTAATATTTGGTATTATGATTAAATTTTTTTTTCACCCCATAATTGACTGTTTTTATTTTAGCTGCTTTTTCCTCTGCAATTTACGGGTTTTATGAACAAAGTTGATGTAGATGCATCTGTTGATGGTGGTGGACCGACTGGACAAGCGGGTGCAGTTCGTGTGGCAGTTTCTCGTGCACTGCGCTCATTTGTGGGTAAAGACATGCTTGAACAAATGAGAATAGGTAAGATCCATGCTTGAATACCTGCATACGTACAAGGAGTAATAAATTTTACAAGAAAAATAGGTATTATTCAAATTTTATAAAATGTGTCGTCACGTAATAAGGTACTTACGTTTTATAGAGATCACACTCAACCTCTTGATCCGAGTAAAACCCTTTTCTTTGTTTGCATTCGGAGATAATTAGCACAGTCTCAGTGAGATAAACCGCTTTGCAGGTATATTTTAATTAAATACTTAATTCACAGAGTTGGTTAGGTTACATATTTAATATATTTCGTTCTGTTCGGTCCGCTTTCCACAATTCTCTGTTGTAGTTTCCATAATTTTGTTGCTAAAGTATTCTATTTTCATCATATTTTAGTATACATCATTATGATTAACCTAACTTCACCCTTTTGGTGTTGCCGCTATGACATGTAAGTACACGTATTAAATTATACAATAGAAAATTAGAGGGCCGGCATTTACCATCCCCCCCCCCCGGAAAAAACCTTTCCTTGCGAAAAATTATCCCACACCCCACGTAAAATACCCCCCCCGGAAAATACCCATCCCACCGTTGAAAATAAGGTTTTCTAAATTTGAGATTTTTATTTGAAGTCTGTTTTTTATTTTCCTTAAGGAGGGGAATTTTGCTTCTTCTGTATTATACACCTTTCACTCAAGTTTACGCTGTGTAAAACTCGAGAATAAATTGGTTTCTTCGTTAGTTTCTTTCAGCTTAATACGAGGCAAGACAAAGGCAAGTGACAGAATTGATGGGAAATATATAATTTGGGCTATATAATATATAACAGATAGTATTTGTTAATGGGAAACATAAGGAACAAGTTTTTAAAGAAAAGTAAAGAGTCTCTTTAAACCAAAAATGAGCTGAAATAAATTCAAGTGATATTCAAAGGAAAACTATGGAGTTTAATAGAAAAAAAAGATAATTTTTTTCCGAAATAGACTATATCAATAAAAAAAAACAGAAATTAATTTTTAAAAAAAGTTTTTCCACAAAACAAGTTTGTCAAAAAATTGTAAAGAGCTCCATAATCCAAAAATGAGTAGAAATAAACTTAATTAATTTTCCAAGCAAAAAACTGCCACAAGTTACAATTAGTAAATGAATTCAACCCAAAACGACCATAAATTACAATAAATAACCGAGTCAATCTCAAAACGAGCCAAAATTAACATGAGTAGGGCTGACGGCCACCACACCTTCTTAAGGCCAAATCATAATTTACACTTTACTGAAAACAAAATATATTTTAAATGTTTTCACTTTTGTGACTTAAATAAATAAAGAAGTATTAATACTATAAGAAATAAAATTGCTATCATTGATGAAGTAGAGTTGTAAAAATTTATGATTCTCACCTCAGAATGGTAGAAGGGACCCTGATCTATGTTAAATTTGCCCTTTTACTTTGAAAGTAGTCATAAATTGATCTTGATTTTCTATTTGGGCTCCAAAGGACGTCATTTGGAAACATGAGATATATTTTCTGATGTTTAACAAAGAACGCTTAGATTCTGACATAGTTCTAGTAAGCAAAGTCTTCAATGGCTCTGATGGTGCAGCCAGTTGAGGAAGTTTAACTTTTCCTGAAATTGAATACATGTTGCGAAATTTATCCTGACGTTGAAAGGACTATCGTTTCCCAATTGCAACATCTTTTCCACGAAAATAATAATTTAGTGCGTATGTTCAAAACAGCAATCGATTTGATGCCTACTAATACGCATAAAATTGTTATTTCCGCTGACAAAACGCCTACTGGCCAACATGTGCGTAAACACGATGCTCCAACTAACGACGAAGTGGCAATTGTTATATACGGTGATCAGTTTTTACCTCGAGATATTATTATTCATAAGCGAAACACTCAGCTGGTAAGAATTTCTGAAGGCTATCACTTTAATAATAAATTGATAGATCCATCCACTAACAAACAAACGGATAAGAAATGCAGTGCGATGAACTATTATTCCTATAGACTAATGATTCGTCCCAATGATGAAAAGTATATTTAAAATGCCGTCAATTGTTTCACAAATACATCGTTGATATGTATGCAAAGATTGAATCAGAACGTTTGCTATTTATCCGTCTGAATCAGACCAAACTCCGCTCTGAACGATACATTCATTTACAAGATGCAGTTGTAAATGACGATAATACCACTAATGTGGGAAGATTAACGCATGAATATGCTCAAGATGCAATTGCGTATGTTTGTCTCTATGGTCGTCCAGATTTATTTATTACATTTACATGTAATCAATCTTGGGACGAGATATAGCAGCTTTTCCTTCAAGGACAATCGGCAGTTCATAGACATGACATTACGGCCCGTGTCTTCCGACAAAAGTTGAAATCACTGATAAATTACATAGTAAAACTTAAAGTGTTTGGGTCAGTGCGATGCTGGATGTACTCAGTGGAATGGCAAAAACGAGGATTGCCACACGCACATATTTAATCTGGCTACATGATAAAATTACTTCTAATGAAATTGACGATGTGATTTCCACTGAAGCACCTGATAAAAATATCGATAAGGGCTTATATGATATTGTGGTAAAAAAACATACATGGACCTTGCGGTGCACTGAATGAAAAATCACCATGCATGGCCAAAGGAAGGTGCACAAAGCAATATCCTCGACTTTTAGTACCCAACACAATTACCGGCAACGATGGTTACCCACAATATAGAAGAAGATATACTGAAGATGGTGGTGAAACAGCAATAATAAAAAAGCATAACGGTACCACCATCGAAGTAGATAACCAGTAAGTTGTTTCATACTCACCATTATTATCAAAAACATTTAAAGCTCACATAAACGTTGAATACTGTAACTCAGTAAAGGCAATCAAATACATATGTAAATACGTCAACAAAGGCAGAAACATGGCAGTTTTTGGCTTGCAGTTCGAAATCAGTTATATCGATGAAATCGTACAATATCAGGCTGGAAGAAAAAATAAGCAGTTATGAAGCTGTTTGGCGAATTCTATAATTTCCGATACATGAACGAAGTCCAGCTGTTGTTCACATCGGTACATTTACAGAATAGTCAACGTGTTTATTTTTTAGAATCCAACGTGCAACAAAGAGCCCAGAATCCACCAGATACATCGTTAATTGCTTTCTTTTCGTTATGTCAAAATGATTCTTTTGCAAAAAAAACTGCTGTATACTGAAGTACCTTCGTTATACATGTGGAATGCTAAAAAGAAATCGTTTGAACGTCGAAAACAGGGTAATTCAGTAAACGGCCAACCTACCATCTTCAAAGATACCGCGATAGGAAGACTCTACCATTCACCCCAATCAACATGAATGCTTCTTTCTCCGCCTGCTTTTGGTGAATATACCCGGTCCAACATCCTTTGAGTATTTGAGAACTGTAAACGGTACTATACATCAGGGCTTCTTAAACTGTGGGTCGCGACCCCCAGGGGGTCACGAGACTACTTAAAGGGGGTCGCAAAGATCTGATACTTTTCAACCATCACAAATAAAATTTTAAAATTAGTATACACACTACTTACAAATATAAATACCAATAAAAATCATACAAAATACTACTGTAGTTTTATTATAACTTTTTTTTTGAAAAAAGTGGCTATGCAAAACTGTTATGTAGGGGCCATAAATGAAAATATGGAAGTAGCATTTAAAATAATAAATACAACGCGCTCCTCGATTTTCAACTGAAGGTTTGACATTGATGTCTGGTCATCGGCGTCAGTGTTTGCAAGAAAACTTAGTGATTATAAGTACCCAGACGCCGTGTCGCCTTACAGCTTACACATACTGTTTGTACTTCAGTTTGGACTCAGCTTTGTCTTTGTAGTGACATGTTTGTATTTACTGTGTAATTTTCAGTTGGTATTTTTAATTATTACGTTAAAGTTCAACTACATTTTGTTTAATTATTTATTATTATTTAACCATCATGGATAAATGGCTAATTAAAATTCTAACTAATAAGTCTGCCACGCCGTCACAACCATGTTGCAGTGCTTCAAATCCGACTTCTAGCAAAACAAAAAAAGAAAATATGACGAATCATATTTGCAGTATGGCTTCACATGGTCTTCTCACAACAATTAAGAACAACCAGTGTGCTTAATTTGCAAAGAAGTTTTGGCTGCAGAAAGCATGAAACCGTCAAAACTGCAACGACATTTGAATACTAAACATGCAACGTTGTCAAAAAAGCCAATAGACTATTTTCAGCGTCTTTTGCAAACATCAAATAAAGAAAAGAACACTTTGGAGAAGTATGTTACTTTGAATGAAAAATATCTATTGGCATCGTATGAAGTTTCGTATTTGATAGCAAAAACGAAAAAGCCTTTTACTATTGGAGAGCAACTTTTACTACTTGCAGCTATAAGAATGTCTGAAATTGTTCATGGAAAACAGTATGCTGCTGAAATTAGTAAAATTCCATTATCAAATGACACTGTGGAAAAGAATTTCAGACAAAAGAATTTCAATACAACTGGACGAGTCGACAGACATTTCAAAAATGGCGCAGTTGTTACTTTTTGTAAGATATATTTATGAGGGAAGCATTCATGAAGATATACTGTTTTGTCGTCCTCTGGAAGGTCATACTCGTGGAAAAGATGTATATAAAAAAATAAATGAGTTTTTTTGAAAAAGAAGGATTAAATTGGAAAAATTGTGTTGGTGTGTGCACGGACGGTGCTGCAGCAGTGACCGGACAAGATCTTGGTTTTACAGCATTCGTTAAAGCTGGAAATGATCATTTTACATTTACACATTGTATGATTCACCGAGAGGCACTTGTCGTTAAAAAAATTGCACCAGAAATAAAGACTGTGTTTTTTGATGCAGTCAAAATCATTAACTTTATTAAAAGTCGAGCACTTAATAGTCGATTGTTTAAAAATTTGTGCATTTATATGGATTCGGATTATACAAGCTTATTGCTACATGCTGAAGTTAGGTGGCTATCAAGAGGTCGAAGAGGTCTTATATTTCTAACAAAGCAGAATTCTAATTTGGTCGATTATTTTCACGATAATTTATGGCTTCTCAAGCTATACTTTATGGCAGATATTTTTGATAAAATCAATGATATGAATTTATCAATGTAGGGAGTCTGCGTTAATATGTTTATGTTAAAAAATAAAGTTGAGGCCTTTGTTAAAAAAAATTCTTATATGGAAGAACACAGTGGAAAGTGGATCTCTCGAAATGTTTCCATTTACTGACGAGTATATAATTAGTAACAATATTTCAAAAAAAGATACTCCTATAACACAAATTATAGTTAATCATTTGAGGGATATGGAAGTTTACATGCATAGGTATTTTCCCAATGATATCGATACACAATAATGGATTTGCAATCCATTTTTAATTGAAATGGAATAAATTAATTTTTTAAACTTAAAAGCACAAGAAGAATTTGCCGAATTAACAAGTGATACTACCTTACGACTCGGATTTTCTCAAGTGCCTGTGCGTGAATTTCGGAAAGAAATCAAAACAGAATATCCCCTGCTATCGGAAATGGCAATGAACAAATTACTGCCATTTTGTACAACATATTTATGTGAATCAGCCTTTTCTACATTAACTTACATAAAATCAAAATACCGTTCAACTTTAATAAATGTTGAAAATTTATTACGATCTGCTCTAACTCAAATTGAGCCTAGATTTAATTATAAATCTGCCGACACGGCTAAATTGCCCTCGCTCCCTCTTTTCCTTCAGTAGCATATCAGATCTTGAGAAAAATTTTGCCGACCATTTCCCGCAGAGTGATATCGAAAAGCGGGTGAAACGCGCTTGGCTTGGAACGTGCTTCACATCCTTTTCACCTGGCTTTCGCCAACGTGTTTGGTAACGCTGCTCTCACAAAAATACACTACCACAGCGTTATTTCATGAAAACATTAATATATTCATGAGATCAATTAAGTAGAAGATCAAACTTGATACGGAGAAAAATATTGAAAAGACAAATACCACTTGTTTTGTATAAAGCTAATTTATTCTTCAAAAACAAAGAAATGTCAAATTCTTTGCAAATAGTGACACACATATTTTAAAGGTCAGGATCCTCTAGAGGGAGAGGGAGTAGAGATAGGTACTTCAAAATACCTTCCTGGGACCTACTTTAGCCTGTACACCCATTCCTGAAAGTTTCATTTTGGTAAAATTCTAGTTAATTGACTTCTAGCTATCTCAGAAAGGGTTTAGGTTAGGAAAATGAAATTTTCAGAGATGAATCTACATACTAAAGTATGTCCCGGGAAGGTATTTTGAAGCAATTACCTCCACTCCTTCTCCCTCTAGAGGGCCCTGACCTTTGATGACCTTTAAAAATATGTGTGTTATAAAAGTGAAACCTTGCAAAATAGATCTTCTGCTTAATTGAAGTACAGCAAATTTGTTTTCAGCTTCATAACTTTGCTCAATTCTATTTTATAAAGTTTTAAAGATATGCAGATACATTTCCTAAATTTAAAAAAAAAAAAAAAACATTGATATGGCTCAAAATTCTACTCAAATAACAGGAATTGTATTTTCAGAACTAAAGGCAAAGAAAAAGCAACTAGTAACTGAAAATTAAGGTAAAATGTTGTTTTGTCAAAATTTCAATAGGTATAGACCTGTCATGTAGGCAAATTTCAGGGCACTCTAGAGGGAGAAGGAGTGGAGGTAGGTACTTTAAAATACCTTCCTGGGACATACTTTAGCCTGTAGACCTATCCCTGAAAGTTTCATTTCCGTAACCTAAACCCTATCCAAGATAGCAAGAAGTCAATTAACTAGAATTTTACCTTTCATTTTCCTAACCCCTTTCAGAGATAGCAAGAAGTCACTAAACTAGAGTTTTACCATATATATATATATATATATATATATATATATATATATATATATATATATATATATATATATATATATATATATATATATATATATATATATATATATATATATATATATATATATATATATATATATATATATATATATATATATATATATATATATATATATATATATATATATATATATATATATATATATATATATATATATATATATATATATATATATATATATATATATATATATATATATATATATATATAATATATATATATATATATATATATATATATATATATATATATATATATATATAAATATATATATATATATATATATATATATATATATATATATATATATATATATATATATATATATATATATATATATATATATATATATATATATATATATATATATATATATATATATATATATATATATTATATATATATATATATATATATATATATATATATATATATATATATATATATATATATATATATATATATATATATATATATACATTTTATATATATATATACATTTTTTACCTCGAGATATTATTATTCATAAGCGAAACACTCAGCTGGTAAGAATTTCTGAAGGCTATCACTTTAATAATAAATTGATAGATCCATCCACTAACAAACAAACGGATAAGAAATGCAGTGCGATGAACTATTATTCCTATAGACTAATGATTCGTCCCAATGATGAAAAGTATATTTAAAATGCCGTCAATTGTTTCACAAATACATCGTTGATATGTATGCAAAGATTGAATCAGAACGTTTGCTATTTATCCGTCTGAATCAGACCAAACTCCGCTCTGAACGATACATTCATTTACAAGATGCAGTTGTAAATGACGATAATACCACTAATGTGGGAAGATTAACGCATGAATATGCTCAAGATGCAATTGCGTATGTTTGTCTCTATGGTCGTCCAGATTTATTTATTACATTTACATGTAATCAATCTTGGGACGAGATATAGCAGCTTTTCCTTCAAGGACAATCGGCAGTTCATAGACATGACATTACGGCCCGTGTCTTCCGACAAAAGTTGAAATCACTGATAAATTACATAGTAAAACTTAAAGTGTTTGGGTCAGTGCGATGCTGGATGTACTCAGTGGAATGGCAAAAACGAGGATTGCCACACGCACATATTTAATCTGGCTACATGATAAAATTACTTCTAAGGAAATTGACGATGTGATTTCCACTGAAGCACCTGATAAAAATATCGATAAGGGCTTATATGATATTGTGGTAAAAAAACATACATGGACCTTGCGGTGCACTGAATGAAAAATCACCATGCATGGCCAAAGGAAGGTGCACAAAGCAATATCCTCGACTTTTAGTACCCAACACAATTACCGGCAACGATGGTTACCCACAATATAGAAGAAGATATACTGAAGATGGTGGTGAAACAGCAATAATAAAAAAGCATAACGGTACCACCATCGAAGTAGATAACCAGTAAGTTGTTTAATACTCACCATTATTATCAAAAACATTTAAAGCTCACATAAACGTTGAATACTGTAACTCAGTAAAGGCAATCAAATACATATGTAAATACGTCAACAAAGGCAGAAACATGGCAGTTTTTGGCTTGCAGTTCGAAATCAGTTATATCGATGAAATCGTACAATATCAGGCTGGAAGAAAAAATAAGCAGTTATGAAGCTGTTTGGCGAATTCTATAATTTCCGATACATGAACGAAGTCCAGCTGTTGTTCACATCGGTACATTTACAGAATAGTCAACGTGTTTATTTTTTAGAATCCAACGTGCAACAAAGAGCCCAGAATCCACCAGATACATCGTTAATTGCTTTCTTTTCGTTATGTCAAAATGATTCTTTTGCAAAAAAAACTGCTGTATACTGAAGTACCTTCGTTATACATGTGGAATGCTAAAAAGAAATCGTTTGAACGTCGAAAACAGGGTAATTCAGTAAACGGCCAACCTACCATCTTCAAAGATACCGCGATAGGAAGACTCTACCATTCACCCCAATCAACATGAATGCTTCTTTCTCCGCCTGCTTTTGGTGAATATACCCGGTCCAACATCCTTTGAGTATTTGAGAACTGTAAACGGTACTATACATCAGGGCTTCTTAAACTGTGGGTCGCGACCCCCAGGGGGTCACGAGACTACTTAAAGGGGGTCGCAAAGATCTGATACTTTTCAACCATCACAAATAAAATTTTAAAATTAGTATACACACTACTTACAAATATAAATACCAATAAAAATCATACAAAATACTACTGTAGTTTTATTATAACTTTTTTTTTGAAAAAAGTGGCTATGCAAAACTGTTATGTAGGGGCCATAAATGAAAATATGGAAGTAGCATTTAAAATAATAAATACAACGCGCTCCTCGATTTTCAACTGAAGGTTTGACATTGATGTCTGGTCATCGGCGTCAGTGTTTGCAAGAAAACTTAGTGATTATAAGTACCCAGACGCCGTGTCGCCTTACAGCTTACACATACTGTTTGTACTTCAGTTTGGACTCAGCTTTGTCTTTGTAGTGACATGTTTGTATTTACTGTGTAATTTTCAGTTGGTATTTTTAATTATTACGTTAAAGTTCAACTACATTTTGTTTAATTATTTATTATTATTTAACCATCATGGATAAATGGCTAATTAAAATTCTAACTAATAAGTCTGCCACGCCGTCACAACCATGTTGCAGTGCTTCAAATCCGACTTCTAGCAAAACAAAAAAAGAAAATATGACGAATCATATTTGCAGTATGGCTTCACATGGTCTTCTCACAACAATTAAGAACAACCAGTGTGCTTAATTTGCAAAGAAGTTTTGGCTGCAGAAAGCATGAAACCGTCAAAACTGCAACGACATTTGAATACTAAACATGCAACGTTGTCAAAAAAGCCAATAGACTATTTTCAGCGTCTTTTGCAAACATCAAATAAAGAAAAGAACACTTTGGAGAAGTATGTTACTTTGAATGAAAAATATCTATTGGCATCGTATGAAGTTTCGTATTTGATAGCAAAAACGAAAAAGCCTTTTACTATTGGAGAGCAACTTTTACTACTTGCAGCTATAAGAATGTCTGAAATTGTTCATGGAAAACAGTATGCTGCTGAAATTAGTAAAATTCCATTATCAAATGACACTGTGGAAAAGAATTTCAGACAAAAGAATTTCAATACAACTGGACGAGTCGACAGACATTTCAAAAATGGCGCAGTTGTTACTTTTTGTAAGATATATTTATGAGGGAAGCATTCATGAAGATATACTGTTTTGTCGTCCTCTGGAAGGTCATACTCGTGGAAAAGATGTATATAAAAAAATAAATGAGTTTTTTTGAAAAAGAAGGATTAAATTGGAAAAATTGTGTTGGTGTGTGCACGGACGGTGCTGCAGCAGTGACCGGACAAGATCTTGGTTTTACAGCATTCGTTAAAGCTGGAAATGATCATTTTACATTTACACATTGTATGATTCACCGAGAGGCACTTGTCGTTAAAAAAATTGCACCAGAAATAAAGACTGTGTTTTTTGATGCAGTCAAAATCATTAACTTTATTAAAAGTCGAGCACTTAATAGTCGATTGTTTAAAAATTTGTGCATTTATATGGATTCGGATTATACAAGCTTATTGCTACATGCTGAAGTTAGGTGGCTATCAAGAGGTCGAAGAGGTCTTATATTTCTAACAAAGCAGAATTCTAATTTGGTCGATTATTTTCACGATAATTTATGGCTTCTCAAGCTATACTTTATGGCAGATATTTTTGATAAAATCAATGATATGAATTTATCAATGTAGGGAGTCTGCGTTAATATGTTTATGTTAAAAAATAAAGTTGAGGCCTTTGTTAAAAAAAATTCTTATATGGAAGAACACAGTGGAAAGTGGATCTCTCGAAATGTTTCCATTTACTGACGAGTATATAATTAGTAACAATATTTCAAAAAAAGATACTCCTATAACACAAATTATAGTTAATCATTTGAGGGATATGGAAGTTTACATGCATAGGTATTTTCCCAATGATATCGATACACAATAATGGATTTGCAATCCATTTTTAATTGAAATGGAATAAATTAATTTTTTAAACTTAAAAGCACAAGAAGAATTTGCCGAATTAACAAGTGATACTACCTTACGACTCGGATTTTCTCAAGTGCCTGTGCGTGAATTTCGGAAAGAAATCAAATCAGAATATCCCCTGCTATCGGAAATGGCAATGAACAAATTACTGCCATTTTGTACAACATATTTATGTGAATCAGCCTTTTCTACATTAACTTACATAAAATCAAAATACCGTTCAACTTTAATAAATGTTGAAAATTATTACGATCTGCTCTAACTCAAATTGAGCCTAGATTTAATTATAAATCTGCCGACACGGCTAAATTGCCCTCGCTCCCTCTTTTCCTTCAGTAGCATATCAGATCTTGAGAAAAATTTTGCCGACCATTTCCCGCAGAGTGATATCGAAAAGCGGGTGAAACGCGCTTGGCTTGGAACGTGCTTCACATCCTTTTCACCTGGCTTTCGCCAACGTGTTTGGTAACGCTGCTCTCACAAAAATACACTACCACAGCGTTATTTCATGAAAACATTAATATATTCATGAGATCAATTAAGTAGAAGATCAAACTTGATACGGAGAAAAATATTGAAAAGACAAATACCACTTGTTTTGTATAAAGCTAATTTATTCTTCAAAAACAAAGAAATGTCAAATTCTTTGCAAATAGTGACACACATATTTTAAAGGTCAGGATCCTCTAGAGGGAGAGGGAGTAGAGATAGGTACTTCAAAATACCTTCCTGGGACCTACTTTAGCCTGTACACCCATTCCTGAAAGTTTCATTTTGGTAAAATTCTAGTTAATTGACTTCTAGCTATCTCAGAAAGGGTTTAGGTTAGGAAAATGAAATTTTCAGAGATGAATCTACATACTAAAGTATGTCCCGGGAAGGTATTTTGAAGCAATTACCTCCACTCCTTCTCCCTCTAGAGGGCCCTGACCTTTGATGACCTTTAAAAATATGTGTGTTATAAAAGTGAAACCTTGCAAAATAGATCTTCTGCTTAATTGAAGTACAAAAAAATTGTTTTCAGCTTCATAACTTTGCTCAATTCTATTTTATAAGGTTTTAAAGATATGCAAATACATTTCCTAAATTAAAAAAACAAAAAAAAACATTGATATGGCTCAAAATTCTACTCAAATAACAGGAATTGCATTTTCAGAACTAAAGGCAGAGAAAAAGCAACTAGTAACTGAAAATTAAGGTAAAATGTTGTTTTGTCAAAATTTCAATAGGTATAGACCTGTCATGTAGGCAAATTTCAGGGCACTCTAGAGGGAGAAGGAGTGGAGGTAGGTACTTTAAAATACCTTCCTGGGACATATTTTAGCCTGTAGACCTATCCCTGAAAGTTTCATTTCCGTAACCTAAACCCTATCCAAGATAGCAAGAAGTCAATTAACTAGAATTTTACCTTTCATTTTCCTAACCCCTTTCAGAGATAGCAAGAAATCACTAAACTAGAGTTTTACCATATATATATATATATATATATATATATATATATATATATATATATATATATATATATATATATATATATATATATATATATATATATATATATATATATATATATATATATATATATATATTATATATATATATATATATATAATATATATATATATATATATATATATATATATATATATATATATATATATATATATATATATATATATATATATATATATATATATATAATATATATATATATATATATATATATATATATATATATATATATATATATATATATATTTATATATATATATATATATATATATATATATATATATATATATATATATACATTTATATATATATATATATATATATATATATATATATATATATATATATATATATATAATATAATATATATATATATATATATATATATATATATATATATATATATATATATATATATATATATATATATATATATATATATATATATATAAAATAAATACAAGTTTTTGAAGGTAATCTTGGTCGTTTGGCAGCTAGCCTCAAAGGCTTTTTTGTAACTGGTTGAATACTAATATAAATAGGTTTAGTAAAATATTTTGTCAGGTCATTTTGAATTAAATTTGAGTAGTCCATAAAGAATTTAGTGAATACTCCCCCAAGAACCTAAGCCTAGGATGCTATGGCTGCTTTAAAAATATTTTTCAAAAACATTTTTATTTTTAATTGGTTTGGTGTTGTGCTGAAGACAGCCCTTGGACATAGGGCCAAAATATTCACTGAATTGAATTCCACTGTCTTGAGAGAATTTTTCTGTTGTTTCTAACTTGTGTTTGTTTGATATGGAAGGGCAGTGTGGTCTTTGACTAATTGAATACAACAAGAATCAGATAGAAAAAAAAAAATTACTTTTGACATCCCGTGCACTGTTCTTTTCAAATAACATAATCACTGCTGTTAAAATTAGATCCTATTCCCCTTGCCCTTAGGTAATAGGTTTAATTATAGGCTTGAAAGCTTTTTTTCTGACAGACATTAATCATGGAATTAATCTTTTCAGAAACTAAATAAATATTACTCAGTTTTTCAGTATAAGCCTCGGGATCAATTAGTACATAAGGAAACGTGTTAAGAAAATTCTTACTTCATAATATGCAGAACAATCCTAGTTAATATGTTTTGCAGAAGGAGAGCCTTCATCTTCACTATTTTTCTTGTATTTCCATTTATTCTATCACATTTTTCAATATTTGTGTCTATTCTCTAAGTTATGAAAATTATTTATGAACAAACACCCAACTCACATCTATCTAATCTAAGGAAACATAATTTATCAGTAATTTTTTTGTGAAAAGTTAGTAAATGGCACTGATGGTATTTAATTACATATATAAATTATTTGAAAGTAAGAAAATGCAGTCGAATCCATGTTTATTTTTCAGAATTTTGTAAAAAAAAGTTGTACAGTGGTGAATAAAGTGAAGATCAAGCTTCTCCTCTTGCAAAATATGTTTACTAGGATTGTTCCACATTTTATGGAGTAAAAGATGTTTTATTAACATGTTTCCTTATGTATTGATTTCCTTATGATAATAACAAAACTATCAATCTTTCTGAATGGCAAAAACTCCAATGAATGATATCTTTGTTGTCATTCAGATACCCTAAATCAGGTAAAAGATAAGGTAATTAACATGGATTAAAGTGTAGTGAAATCTCAATATGTTAGAACAGCGTACCTTTGCCCTAGGCTATATACAATAGTTGGCTTATTTATAAGTTTGTATTTTTTTTGTGTGTGCTTGTTTTTCATCATTAGGTTTGTAATGCCAAGTAAAGCCAATATGAAAAATTCTTAGCTAGCTTTTGTTATTAGCTTATGGATATATATGGACCCAAATATGATAAGAGCTGGAATGTAATTGTATTAAAAGTAATTAGCTTATTATAATTAGAAGGAGCATTGAATGGTAGCTAGTATTTTCTGTCTGATGTGTGTCCAGAAAAGTATAACAAAATGGCTGGGGTTTAAATCCAACAGATAATGGTAATAAATTTTGAGAATCTTGGAACAATATTTATTCTCTGAACTAGCTACAATAAAAAAGGACACATTCAAATTTCCTTTTAAATATCACTTCTAGATACAATAGACCTACTTTGTACAGTGCCACACTACTGTTTGGATATAGAATGATAAAGTTTTTCTGGTTTGCACTATTTTTATACATATTTCTCATAAATAGCTAGCTTATAATGTCAATTTGAAAATAAAAACAAATCAGTAAATGTTTGTATACAGAATGGGGCTCTATTTGGGTATTAGGAGGGAGGGACTGGTACAGTTTCCACAATAGTGGCAATTATAAACTACCATATTTGAAAGAGTGTTGGTTAATGGATTGAATGTTTTTTGTTTTTTTTTTTGTTATTGCTGTTAGTTAGAAAAGGAATGTGGCACCACCATTAGCCAAATTTTATGCAAAGAGTATCTAGTAATTTTTGTTGTTGTCTGAATAATTTGTTAGCTAAAAGACAAATATACCATTCATTTTGGTATTCAACACTTTCCAAGCTTGATAGTTGCTATTGGAACACATCTTAAACTGTAATCTTTAGACAAGATCCTTTTTCTGAAATAAACACTGTAATGAAAAAAATCTTATTTCATTGTATTCAGAAATGTTATATTTACATATGCATAATGTTCTAAACCTGCCAGTAGCAGGGAGGGGGGTTTAGGGGAGACTAGCTGCCACTCCAGATGTTGCTGGGTTGTGCAGCACCTCAGCAATACATGGGAGGGGTCAGCTGGTATATATATATATATATATATATATATATATATATATATATATATATATATATATATATATATATATATATATATATATATATATATATATATATATATATATATATATATATATATATATATATATATATATATATATATATATATATATATATATACATATATAAACAAATATTCCAATATTTTTTTTGAAACTGGAATTTTTTCTAAGTGTATCTCTCAGATTCTGAATTTTTTTTAAAGCCAGAAAAATAAAGCAAACAATACATCAACAAATGGCTCAAATAAATTTATGTTAATGTATTTGTGGATACATGATACTGTCATATTTACCTCAGAAACACATTTAAAGCTATTTTTCTGCTACTGTCTGTGTGCCATTTGTGAATCTATCTTTTCGTCAGAAAAGTTTTTCAATGGTCCAACAAAAACCTGTTGATCAACTATTGCAGATTAAGTTGATTCACAAAAATATAAGCAGGTGGTAGATTTGGTTGTTCAAAATTTAAAATCAATTTTAACTGAAAGCCTTGTGAGCAGAGGAGAATTGTTGCATATTACCTAATTCAAATTCTCATTCTTTTCAACCTCTTATTCGGTGTTACCAGAATCACATTTGTGGATCGGGGTTTCATTTTATAAAGCATTGTTAAATAAAAGTGGAAGGAGTTGTAAATAATAGGGTACAGGAGTTATGTGCATGTCATTTTAAAACTTCTGATTAGTTTTTAATGCAATCTGCCATTGCTGTGATTTTGGGTTTCACCTAAACTGTTGATGAAAAATTCTTTCCATGATGCACCAGGAATTGCCAACTCACAATCTTGACTCACATTTATAGATTTATGGCAAGAACAAATTACACTATCTAGCTCTTGCTACGTGTACTATTGTAAGTGATATCGATTGTACTAGTGATTAGTTATATTATTGACCACTTGCAGCAAAATATATTGACAGTTCAGACAGATACACTTATTGGACTGTTTGAAATCAAAGTTGAATCAGAGTTAAGAATTTGTCTTAAGAATATTGTTGTGTGGTTCCTTTTCCTTTGTTTTTGTAACTTATGTGCTTTAAAAATTGTTTTCTTTTTGATTCTTAGGGAATAAATACAAGATGGGCGTCAAATGAAGGATCAACTGTTGAAAAAGATTCTTTTGGCTCCCCAGTGCCCTATGATACATCACTAGAGCCTAAAAAAGAGCAGAAAATTAACAAAGCTATGGAAGCTTATTTGGAAAGAGCAAGAAAATACAGTAAGTATGTGTTAGGATGTTGCTATCAAACCTCAAATTTTTCTCCTTTTTTTTTTACTCAGCTATTGCTGAAAATTTGCCTGTTATTTTGCCTGTTTTTTGGGAACTACTCAAAGTTGTGTTAGTATGACTGTGATTGAGAGAAGTTTTTCTAATATTCTAGGATTCTCACTCACAATAATAAAAACACTTGGAATACAGAACAAGACATTCTAAAGATGTCTAAAAAATATGTTGGAAAACTTAAGTATTCAAAATCTGATTACATTTTTCAGTTTTTATTAAATAGGAATTTCAGATAGGTTTTAGAATTTTTTTTTTTTTTTTTGTAAATCGTGGTTTTTAGGTATGAGCAGACCTAAGACAGGGTAATCGGGACAAAAACATATCCAATTTTGACGTTCTTGGTGCTTAAAAGTTTGTTCTATAGAATATGTTTAAAATCAAAATTTATATTGTACTTTTCTTTAGATGCATTTTATAAGGAACAGCTTGCTGATTTCGAAATAAGAAAAAGACACTTGGCTAATATGATGGGACAAGATCCAGAATTTTTCACTCAAAAGGATATTGATGTAAGTCTTTGAACTTGATATATGTGTGTCAATATGCTGATTTTTGTTGATTCTGAAGTTTGTAAAAATGCTATGAATAAGGAGTCTCAGTCCTCTTTATATTAGCCACCTCTATATGAATCCCTTTAAGCTATATGAGCAACTGATCAAAGTACAAAAAAAGTCTCCAAAGTATGCACTTTGTATGTCATACAAACTTCAAAAAGGGCTCCTTCAATTGGAAATTAGAAGTTCTAGTGCTCTTATTAAGAGTCAAAAGTGACCAGGGGACAACTAAGTTTCCCCACGCCTTTTTTTCCATTTGTTGTAATTGTTGTAAGTTGTACATGGTTTTTATGGAAGGAGTGGTTGAATAAACTTTAGGAGGGGATTTTTCGATTGAAAATCGAAAGTTTTAGTACCCTTTTTAAGAGTCAAAAGTAATTGGAGGATAATTATACCAAGTCCTTTTTTCTCAAATGCATCAAATCGAAATCCCAAGATAGCCCTTTTGCTTAAAATAGTTCAAAGATAAGATAACAAAAAATTCTGGGTCAACTTAGCCCCCTAGAGCCCAGTGGGAAGTGTTGCAAGTTATGCCCCAGAGCTGTATAAGGTTTTTATGTAAGGGGTGATTGTATAAACTTCAGAGGGGGCTCATTTGACTGAAAATTGCAAGTGCTGGTTTCCTTGTTAAGATTCAAAAGTGATCAGAGGTTATCTACCCTACACCCCAGCGCCATCGTTTCTTCAAGTGCGTTTAACCAAAATTTGATGTATTCATTTTGTTCAAAATAGTCCAAAGATCAATCAAAAAATTTTTGGGTCAATACTACCTCCAAGATTCTAGTGGTAAGGGTTCTAAATAGTGAACCAGGTGCATATAAGTTTTTTATGGAAGAGGTGGTTGTATTAACTTTGGAGGGGGAGGGGGCTCAAATGATTAGAAACTGAAATTTATAGTTCCCTTTTTAAGAGTCAAAAGTGATTGGATGGCGACAATTCCCCCCTCCACATCCTCTTTTCCCCGAATGCTTCTGATCGAATTTTTGAGATAGTCATTTTGTTCCAAATAGACGAAAGATCGTATGATAAAAACTCCAGGGTTTACGCCACGCTCCAGAATTTGGGGTTAAACTTATTAGCTTTTTATGGAAGGCATCATCATATAAACTTCGGAGGGGGCATATTTGACTTAAATCAGAAGTTCTAATTCCATTTCAAGGGTCAATAGTGATTAGAAGGTGGCTATTGCCCCCCCCCCTGTGCCCCTTTTCTCCCAATGAATTCTGTTAAAATCTTGAAGTGGCCAATTTGTTCAAAGTATTTCATGTATCATGCAACTATCCCAATGGGGTCGAAAGCCCTATAAAGCCTAGGGTCAAGGGTTGTATGTTATTCCCCGGGGCATATAAGATTTTATGGAAGGGAATGGCTGTATAAACTTCGGAAGAGACTCATTTGATTGAAAATTGGAAGTTCTATTTCCCGTTTAAAGAGTCGACAGTGATCGGATGGCATCTGCCGCCATCCCACGTCCTCTTTTCCTCAAAAGTATCCAATAAACATTTCAAGACAGTTGTTTGTTCAAAATAGTTTCATAATCAAATAGCAAAAATTTCGGGGTCAACACAACCGCCAAGAGCCCATGGGAAAGGGTTGTAAATTATGTCCTGGGTGCCTAAAAGGTTTTTATGGAGGAGGTGGTTGTATTAACTTTGGAGGAAGTTCGAATGATTAGAAATTGAAAGTTAATGCTCCATTTTAAGCGTCAATAGTGACTTGATGACAGCTAGATCCCCCCCCCCTCCCGCCACAAACTCTTTTCCCCAAGTGTATCCAGTCGAGTTTTTAATGCATTCATTTTTTTCAAAATAGAACAATGAACGTGTAACATAAACTGTGAAGTTTACACTCTGAAGTCTTGTAATTTAAGCACTGGAGGTATGTATGGAAAGGGTGGTTGTATAAACTTTTGAGTGAGCTCTTTTGATTGGAAACTGGCAGTATCCCTGTTTTAACCAAAGTGATCAGGGTATCAGCCCCCCTCCCCCTTTATGCCCTCTTTTCTCCCAATGCATCAAAAATTGGAGATAGTCTTTGCATTCTATTTAGTAAAAATACTATATAACAATGCTTTTTGGGTTGATACAACCTTTATAGCCCTTGCCACAGGGGTTGTAGGTTATGCTCCAGGGGAAAATAAGGTTTTTATGGATAAGGTCGTCGTATAAAGTTTGAAAGAGACTTATTTGATTGATATTGGAAGTTCTGTATCTCTTTTAAAGAGTCGAAAGCAATCGAAAGGCAAAAAGGTCCCAGCCCACCGTCTTATCCCAAAATGCATCTTATGTAGTGTTTGTGATAGCCATTTTGTACAAAATAGTGAAAAGATCATATAACAATGGCTTCAGAGTTGGCTTGATCCCCAGAACCTTGGACAGGGTTTGTAATGTTTCAGGAGCATATCAGGTTCTAATGGAAATGGTGGTTGTACTTACTTTGGAGGAGGCTCATTCGAATGGGAGCTGAAATTTCTTTTGTCCTTTTTGAGAGCCAAAAGGGATTAGAGGGTAACCAGCTCATCCCCCTCTTGTGCTTTCCCCCCCAAATGAATCCGATTAAAATTTGAAATACGTTCTAAATAGTCCAAATCGATATTCTAAATAGTCCAAAATTTAAACAACATTGACATAGGAGTTTAAAAATCCCCATAGCCCCTGGGGGCAAGGTTTGTAACTTTTGTAAGTTGTCTGTTGTTGACATATAAGGTTTTTATGGAACGGGTGGTCGTATTAACTTTATAGGGGGCTCATTCGATTGAAATTGAAACTTCTGTTTCTTTCTTGAAGAGTCAAAACTGATCATAGAGTAACCAGCCGCCCCCTCTGTTACCCTTTTCCCAACCTTTCCCCCTACAGGCCTCCAGTCAAAATATAATTGCAAATGGCACAATAGGCTTCATACTTTTACTCAAACAAAAAATACGTTTACTAATATGCTTTACTGAAAACAAACTACGTTTTAAGTGTTATCACTTTTCTTACATTCATAAATAAAAAATCTAAACTTTAAGGAATAAGTGTCAGTATATCTTAATTAAACTGACAATCCATAGTCATTTTTTTTGTTCAGTAAAGTGTTAATTATGTTTGGGCATTGAGAAGGCATAGGGGTTATAAACCCTACTCATGTTAATTTTTGCTCGTTTTGAGTTTGACTCGGTTATTTATTATAATTTTTGTTCGTTTTTGAGTTTCACTTATTTATTGATAATCATTTGTGGTAGTTTTACGCTTGGAAGATTATTTGACTTTATTTTTGCTCATTCTTAGCTTGATTGAGCTCATCTTTTCTTTGAAATACTTGTTTTGTTGAAAAAGTTTCTGAAATTAATTTATGTTTGTCTTCTATTGACATAGTCTTTTTCATGGAAAAATTAATATTTTACATCTTTTCAGTTTTTCAATAAGAATCCATAGTATGGGTTGCTATTTGTATGTTGCAGAAACTTTAAAAAATTTTTTAATCCCGACACACAGTATTTTTTAGTTTAGTTTTATTGCTTCTGAAGTTGACCTGAAAAATAAAACTTAATATAATTCTCAAAAGATTATATCTTTGCTCTTTGACAACCTGGACATCTTTTTACTTATGTAAGACTACAAGTAGTAATAGTAGCGTCCCCAAAATTTTTATCTTAATGCTCCCAGTCGTTCTCGATATATTGCTGAGGTGTCTTATTGGCAACCATAAACACAATGCCTTTTCATTTATTTTAAAGCAGCATTTAGTTTAAAAGCTTAATGGGCCAATTGCATAATTTTGGGGGTTGAACATGCCTAATATTTCTGAAGACATAGTTGCTGGACTGTTCAAATATACTGAACAAAACGCCTTTCTCAAAATTTTGACTGGATGCGTTTGGAAAGTGAATGGGTTTGAGAGAAGAGATTTACATAATTACAACAATCGCCAATAAAAGAGTATCTAAATTGACAAGTATAGTACTGAGAGACCTAAATTCGCTCCGTTTGTATCAATAGCTTGATGCTGGGATGCTCACAAGGATCTTCTTGATAAATTTTCATATATCCATTTAATAAACAACTCCTTTGATTCTAAGTGCCCTGGTAAAAAAAAACAACAACAAAAAACATTGTGTCCACATCGCTCTTTACGTAGGTAGCGCATTTGCGCTGCTGATGATACTAGACAAATACATTAAAGTGATTAGTGCTATGTATGAGAATAACACTGATGCAGTTAAGGTAGGAAATGATGTTAGCAGCTGGTTTCATATGAAATCAGGAATTAAGCAGGATTGTGTTCTATCCCTCTCTCTGTGGATCGTTTTGACAGACTTTGTCTTAAGAAGCATAGGAAAGGTAATTAGAGAACACGGAATCAAATGGAGAGGAAAAGCTCTCCTTGGAGAAAAATGAATGAACTTCTACAGGTTTTGCGAGTTCAGGGTAGTAGAATAGGTTAGGAAGTCGCTAAGGCTAGGAATAAGTGAAGATGAAAAGGTGACGTTGGGTAATGAAAAGATTGATCAGGTGGACAGCTTCACTTATCTTGGTTGTATTGTTACTATAGACTGTGGGAGAATTGGAGATGTTAAAAGTAGAACAGACAAGGCTCAGGGTGTTTTTTTCACAGTTGAAAAAAGTTTGTAAGAATAGGAAGATAAGTCCGCAAACGAAGATTAGAACATTGGAAGATTAGAACAAGTGATGACAGTGGTCAAATATGGCTCTGAAATATGGACGATCCGAAAAGCGGATGAAGATTTGCTAGATGTTTTTAAGAGAAATTGCTTACGGATTGTTATTGGTACCCGGATGACTGACTGTATTTCAAACACTAGGCTGTACGAAAAGTGTGGTTTAATCCCGCTTTCTAAGGCTACATTGAGAGAAAGGTTGAGATGGTTAAGGCACGATCTACGGATGGAAGATGACTGATTGCTGAAGATTTTCCTTGTCGGCCAACCGTCTAGGGCTAAATGGTTGTCGTCGTCTGAGTTGGGAGGATGCCATAAAGAAAGGAAATGGGAACTTCCTAGGAGGGTGTAAAGAGATAGGCTTTGAAAATTGGGAGGGAGGAAGAGCGTTTGTAGCTGTGTTGGACTCCAGGCGGCTTGGTGTTACGGTAAATTGCGTGTTAGTAGTAGTAGTAGCAGATCTTAAGTTTAATATGGACTTAAACTTTTTTATCGGCAATTTTTTTTTATTTAATTGGCATTAAAGATTAGAAACAAGCTGGATTCACAAAACTTTGATTATGCTATTGGAAATATGTTGAAGTGTTTTACAAACCTTTTGAAGGCTAGTGTACTTAAAAGTATTCCTATCTAAATAACTTTTATCACTTTATTGTTGCTATTGCAGACCTATTGAAGGGGCAAGGGCTTTAAGGTGGATAAATTCATAATTTCTTGATATTATATTTCTCTAAATGTTTGTTCAATTTGCTTTAATTACCCTTGTTTTCTCTTTTTTTTTCTTCTCTCTCTTTTTCATTTACAATTTTTTGTTGTTTTGGTCCTTAACAAGTTCGCTTCTAGGATCTTTATTATTATTGTTGTTATGTGTTTTCTTTTCTTTTTGAATAAATTGAATAATAAATTTACTGATAAGCATCTGAAGGCCAACACACTTAAGATTACTTCCTTCTTTTAAGCTTTATGTGCTTTTATTGTTGACATTTTAGTTCTACTGAAGCAGTAAGGACCCTTTGGTCAACACACTGACGATCACTCCTGAAGTACCATTGACAATCGCGCCTGAAGGTCAATATACTCATGAAAACTTCTCTTCAATCTAAAAATTCTTGAAAATCTAAATTTTCCATCTATCAAAAAAATCTCTGAGATTCTTATAATCTTGTCCTCTCCTAATTTGTCACACCTAACCTTTCGGTCACAGGGCTTTTTAATCAAATATTTAGATAGTTATTTTCTTGGCTTCCTTTTTCGATCGGCAAAAGTTTTTGAGAGTTTTCAAACTCTTTTTCTAAATTTCTGTAAATTTTTTTTCGTTATTGCTTTTAACTGTTAAGCTTAAGAGGGATAATGGTTGTCATTCCTGAATCTCAGTTAAATGATGCTTTTTTTTTTCAATTATGAAAATGATTTAAAACGTGTTTTAAATCATTTTGTTTTGATATTTTTTTTTATTTGCTTTTGGCTGCTATGTTTTACTAGGTTGTATAACTATATATGACAAATAGTACACTAACACTACTTGGCTGTATAAATATGAATAAAAACAAGCTATATGGAGAAAAACTCTAAGCTTTGGTCATGCATGATGAGGAAATGATTCGAGATCGGAAACTAGCTAAACATGTAAAACATTAAGCTCAAGAAATACGTTAACGAAAAAGTTGCCCTTAGTAGGAAAACTAAGAAACCGTTCTTAGTCCTATTCATTGATTCAGCACTCTCATAGACATTGACTCTTCGTTTTACCATATCCTTACATTTGTAAACACTTTATCTAGTGGAAATTCGTATATTCCAAGCTGCTCATCAACGTGCCTTATATACTTAGGTATATTATTTTCATTTTTTTATTATTTAATTTTAGATTGGTAACGAATATTTATTTCTCACGGTCTTTTTGAGCCAAGGGCAAAACTGAGATGAAACATCCTGATAAGTTTTTTCTAGGAGAACTCAAACTGAGCTTGACAAATCGGGCCAACCCACTCTCTTTTATGTAGTTCAACCGATTTTTAACAGACACTAAGTAATTTGGTAGTTAAACTTCGGGCAAACGTGAAGATAAAATAATCAAAGAAGCGCTTGGTTGAGAAGAACGAATTCTTGAATGTTCAGCCCACTGCTTCCACTCCTCCCGATTTATCGGGAGATCTCCCGACTTTTTGGAAAATCTCCCGACTGAAATTTCCTCCCGATAATCTCCCGATTTCTGTTGAATTGAGCTCTGTCCAACTTGAAGTTTCTGATCTTTCTGGATTGTCTGGCAGAATGCAAAATATGTCGTTGTTGCCCGTAAAAGGGGGATTTCAATGGCGCCGGCCGCGTTTGATTCGCGGAAGTCAACTGCGAACCCCAATTAATGACCTAGTCGGCAGCTTGTCCCGTGAGAGACAATTGTTGTGTTCGAAAAAGGGTCGATTTGATTTGATTCTCAGTTCATAACTTCATCTGATCTGATCAGTCAACTCAGATAGTTCATTTCCACTGGATAATTTGTGTACAACAAGGACGTGGCTTACCTTACGTGACAGGATTTTTTTTAGGGTAAGTACCAAGTTTACTGGAACTGGACAATTATACATCCCTGCACGTGGGCAACCCAAGAAGTAGGCTACTGACCTGTCCTAGGGGGTAGGCGGCTTTTCTGCTTCTAAGATCTGTTTCTTTACCAAAATAATATGTTTTAACTTGAAACCAATTCTTAACCTGTTGCCAGTTCAAGGATTCTATAGTACAAATTCGAATACACTATTCTTACGGGTCTTATAGATATCCGGTATTCGCCAGACTACTAGCCTAGCCTATATCAAAATAACGATTTTGAGTGTCGGCGAAATCGGCTTCACAAGTCACAACAGAGCAAAATAACACTAGGGAGTAGGGTCAAGAACTATGCTTTCCTTGCTTTGCAAACGGGCCATACTCATAGCGCCGCCCACTACGCTTGCGACATTTAAAGCGAGACAAACATGCGGGTTTAGAAATGTCTAGTAAAGGTAATATGCGGTCTGCACACGTCGGGGAAACTGGGGAGGTCGTATCTTTTTTTTTGCTTTGTTCAAGATATGATGTTATTGGAGCCAGCGCTGGTGCAAGACCGATTGAGTTTCAGTAGGGACGTTCACTATCGCTAGTGGTACTAGTGTGGCTGCTGTTCGAGTGTGTCTCACTTTTTCCAGGTCTTGGCGCTGCTGTCTAGTGTTATTTTGCTCTGCTTTACAATATAGGAGGATAGGTGGATGGATTTTAAGATGTAGGCCAAAGCCAGCCATACCAAATCTGTTTTCAAAGGGACAAATCTGTTTTCAAAGTGCCGATATGTCTAAATTTTATGTCAAAGTGTTCAAAGTGTATTAAAAGTGTATTTTTTTGCTCTTCAAAGTGTGTTATTTTGTTCTGTTTTGGGGAGACCGGAAATCTTGAAAAACGGTTAACATGGTGGGATCGGCGTATCAGGGACCCGATCAAACTGACTTGTAAATAAAAATTTACTCGGTCCGATAGTCGTAGGGGGAGTGGAGGAAGGGGAAATCCGCAATATTGAGTCATGCGTAAATTTGGAACGGGTGATCAGATTCGAGTGAAATTTAATAATTGAACAGAGGACATGTCTCTGGCTATCTTTTTCATGTCCGGACCGGATCCGACAACTATTTGGGGGGGGGGAGGATACGTGACCGGCTTAGACTGGAGAGATTGGGATGTAAGTTTGTGGGAATAAAAAACAGATGCTCTGGATAAATCATTTACAAAAAGTACGCATCATTACAGCCAAATCCAAAAATAAAATACTTTTTACAAAACGATACATTCTCGTGATTTCCAAGTTCATGATCATTTTTATCTCAAGGGTTTTGGTTTCAAATGTTCAGAACGAAAAGTAAATTATGTATTTCATTTTCTGAACCAGCCTTGCAAGTGCCGTACGAGCTACTAGCTCTTGTTGTGTTTCATATCATTCCTTTTAGATTGTTTTGTATAACTCTGCTGGAATTAACAAGTGGGCCAAAATTAAATAAATCATCGTCTGTAGGTAGCCTACTCTCCAAGTTCCAAGGCTAGACAGCTGTTAAAATTAGAAACATTGTGAGAACAAGTGTTATAATGAGTCTTGTTTTCATCAGTTGTGTTAAAGTGATGGCTTACCTTTTGTGGCGTGAATTTTGTCTAGGGTTTGTGGCCTACCGCACATTTGTACTCATAAGAAACACTTCTGATAACTATAGGCCTATACTCCTGAAGAATATTAATGATTCAAACCACCTTAAACTTCCGATGTTCAAACTTTCCAAAATATTAGTCGTTTTAACTAACAGCTCTCTCCTTAAAAAAAAATATAAACAAAAGGAAGATAAAACGAAATCACCTTAGTAACCAGGAAAATATTTGTTCCTTACTTATTCAAGAAAATGGATTTTGACGCACGGAGAGAACCAATAATTTTTTTTTCAATTTGAGCCCCAAAGCGAACTGTTATGGTTTTTGGGTAAGCAGAGGGATATCTATGACATCGCAAAAGTTGTCCGTCCGTCCGTCCGTCTGTTAGCACGATAACTCTCGATGGGTTAGAGATATTTTCTTCAAATTTGGTATGAGGATCAATTGGGTCAAAGTACAGGCCAAGTTCGTAGATGAACCCAGTAGCCCCATATCTAGGGGTGGGGGAGGGGTTTCAAAATAAGGAACGAAACAAATGTTTTAAAAAGCCAATGAGATAGTCCATATAGGACATGCTGAATCCATATCTGAAACTTATTTTCCCGCCGGACAACTAGTTCGTCCGGAATCTGGCCAAAACCGGAAAATTTGTCAAAGTAAAAGTTTTATTTGAAGTTGATTAAAGGCTCGATTAAAGGGGTAAGAAGACATGCTGAATTCGTATATGACAATCGTCAACTACCCGGACGATTAGTTTGCCCGGAATCCAGCCAAAGCCGGAAAAAAATTAAAAGTTTTATTTATAGTTGATTAAATGTTCAGTTTAGGGGTAAGAAAATATACTGAATCCATATATGACAATTATTTTCTACCCGGACATACAGTTCGCCCGGAACTAGGCCTAAACCGGAAAATTTTAAAAAGTAAAATTTAAAGTTAATAAGAGATTCGATATAGTGGTAAGGAGAGCAAATAGGGCTCGCCGGGCAAATAGCTCGCCCGGAATCGGCCAAAACCTGATTTTCTTTTTTTATAAGTTTAAAGTTTATCTGAAGTTGATTAGAGTTTCGATATAAGATTAGGGGTATGTACTTAATTTATTTTGAGGTTTAGTTCTTGCTGGACAAGTAGTTCACCGGGAATCCGGCCGAAAACGGATATTTGGTAGAAGCAAGGCAGGAAGCTTTGATCAAAGATAGGGTAAAAACCATATGCTGAATCCAAACCTGAACTTTGTTTTCTCGGAAGACCAGTCATTGGTCAAATATAAATAGTACAGATATTCAAGGAGTCTGGCAAAGACCGGATCTACAAGACGCAATTGTCTGGATCAAATATAAAATTTATGGGATCTCATCGAAACCTTTGGTCTTGTTATGTTATATTTTGAGAGAACCCTGCAAGTCAGGAGTGTTGATAGTGAGATTTATAGTCAGAGCGCATTGCAGTGAACACGTGCTGTACTTTTGTCATGTATATAAGACTTATATACAGTAACTGCCTGTCGACAGTTACGATTAGTTCAACGCTTCAGACTAAACTTGGCATGAGTAGGCTTAAGGTGACACCTCAGTCTCTGGTCGTAGATGGAAGCATGAGGCAGTTACTGAAAGGCGTAGTTGCTTCCGCAACCGCTACTGAAGCTAGTGCCGCTATCTTGAAATCGGCTTCTTTAGCGCGAGCTCCTCTGGCCCCAGAAAGAGCAAACAATACCGTTGACGATCAGGATTAGCTGCAGTGTGATCTAGTGAAAATTCTGACTGTGATTCGTATTCATAATTCTAGTTTAAGTTATGTGATCAAGTAGTTTTAGCTGCAGTGTGATACAGTGAAAATTCTGCCTGAGGTCTGTTAGTCGTATTCGTAATTCTACTTCTAATTATGTGAACAAGTAGTTCTAGATGACTTTCAATAAAACCATTTAGTTTGAATAAGTTTTTGTATGAAAGAAACATTGTTCCTTGTTGATAGCTGATTTTGGAGCATTAATAAGTCTTCACCTTCCGGAATCTGGGTTCCCAGATTTTCCGAGATTTTTTTTGAATTTCTTCTGCGATACTTCAAAATTCCGGAAATCTGGAAGTTCAAAAGCCCCTTTTTTCCGGATAATTTTGATATACTTTCGGACCAGTTCATATTCGAGATGCAAGAAGAAGAAGACGTCAAAGAATAATCTGGAAGCCCAGATTCCGGAAGTTCCGGGAAGTGAAGACCGAACTTAAGACTCTAAAACATATTTTCGATTCTACTTTGTTCTTTCTCTCTATTACTGACATTTTTACCACCAATACGACTGGTATGTGAGACAAAACAGCTGTTTAAAACCTCCTGATTTTTTCCCCGACTTAAAAAAAAACTCCCGATAATCTCCCGACTTTTTTGGAGTCGTTACTGATTTTCAGAAAAAAAAAGTGGAAGCACTGGTTCAGCCTGTCTTGAAAAGGCAAAAAACTCGTAGATACCCGTTTTCCAACAAGCTGGCTAGTGGTATGTATGATACCCTCTCGTAAGGATTATTTGTAATAAAATGGGAAAATTCTTATCTCTGAATTCTGTCAAGAAATTATTAGCAACATAGCGCTCGTAGTAAATGTATATATTTGATATTTTTCCAGTATTTCCATATAATTTTTTTCTCTAACTACAATGAGCTTTCTATTGAATATGTATTGCAGCAGAAGGTATAATTTTATGCACAATTATTTAACAAAACAAATTGATTGCTTCAAAGGGCTTGTGAGATGCCAAGGCTTTTTTTTCAACAGAAGACTATAATAATATAAATGTACAAAATCCTTTTCTAATACATATTTTAAATTCTTCGTCTTTTTGTATTTCATCCAGCGGCATTTGCCCCGTGCTGGTAAATGCTGAATGTAACTCTTTTCCTCGCTTCCTCTTCTTCATCTTTTTTTTTTAATTTATTTATGTTTTTTCCCGTTTTGCAATCAACAATTCTTGCGCTTTCGGTTTTGCCTCATTTGACAGTCGTGTTTTAAGGGACATAGTCAAAAATTAATCAAGGTTTTTGATAGGTAAATGGAATTGAATAAGTAATATTTGAATATTTGTTATTAAGTATAAATTTTTTTGTAACTATTAAGAATGATTTTTTACAAGTGGAACTTGCATCATTTCTATCGAAGATTTATTTCCTAGTGGTCTTGTCTGAGGCTAGATCTTCTTGTAGAAGAATAAAAGCTAAGTTAGACAAATCTGATCAGCATTTGGGTCCGTTTATTCGGTACAACCTGCCTTTCAATAGACGCTAAGCGGTTAGTTATCTGTCATGTTTGGATGTGTACGAAAATAAAACAGTTCGTGAAGGGAAGCGTTTCATTGACAGGAAACAAAATTTAAAAGTTTTTATTATTATATATTATATATAATTTTTTATTATACATAAATAATTTTTGTGACTATGAAAAGTAAGTGTGCTTTTATTCATGAATGCTATAAGAAGGATTGTTTTCATTTTAGGAGGCTATCGAATATTTGTTTCCTAGTGGTCTTTTTGAGCCTAGGGCAAGACCAATGATGAAACACCCTGATAAGATTTTCCCTAGAAGAAAAGAAGCTGAATTCGATGAATCTGGTCGACCCTTTCATCCTCTTTTTTATACAGTTCAACCAAACTTTTATCAAACGCTAAGTGATATGGTAGCTAAACTTCGAGCTTTAGATGTACATGAAGATAAAATGATAAGAGAAGGGAAGCATTTCGTTGATAAGAAAGAATTTTTGATTAGTGAAGATTGGATCACTGCTGACAAACTGTCGATGATGCTTGTTGAGAAATTAAATGACTTTCATAGAGCACAATTTGTTAAAACTATTGAACGGTTGACAAATCACAATTACGGATATTTGGAAAAGGATTATATTAACGGCTTTAGACGTGTTGTTGCGTCGCAATTTGAAGCTCTCGAAGCCCCAGATCTTATGTATAACAGTGAGGGAAGACCCTTCATGACCTCATATGGTAAGCTTTCATTCTTATATCATTATCTTTTTTACCAGATAATAATGAGAGATATAGAGGTGGCTGTTATTTACTTGACAGTTCACCACTGTTTTGACATTTAGATATTTAGCTCTTTATGATTCAGCCTGTTCATCAGAAAATTCGCTTTTAGAAATAATTTTTATTTCCTAGAGCAATGCACATTTAATAATTATATTTAGCAACAGTGGTAGAAGTGTTCAAAAAGGTCTGAAGCTTGTTTACTGGCTCTGCTGGCAAAGTTGTCAGATCACACGAAAAAAAAATCTGTAACTGCTAATACTAAAAAGTCACCGCAGCACCGAACTGTCTGAGACCAACACAACTGCGCTCGCTCTTCTGCTGTTCTAAGTCTTTATATCCCACCAAGAAGTCCTGGTTTCCTTAAAATCCTTTCTTCCCACTTCATTTGGGGATTTTTTTTTGTCGCGTGACGCTGGATGGTCTGCCGAAAAGGACGACCTTTAGCAATTAATAATATTTATCTATAGTGCAAGTAAAATTATGTTTAATATTATTTTGGATGGTTATCTATAGTGCTGGTAATCCTCAAAATTGCCTGATATCTGTACTTTTTGGTACTTACTATCTTCATATTCTGATTTCAGGGTTGCCAACCACTGTGTGTGTATTCAGGCAGTGGTGGTATTGAATCTCAAAAGACCCTGAAACTTGTACATTGCAGTGCCTACTATCTATAGATTCTTATTGCAGGGTTTTCTGAAAGCCTAAAAATATACTAAATGTCTAAAAGTATGCTTATATTGAGTTGTTACGAACTTTGTCTAATATTCACGCATCCGTTTACCTTTGTAAGCGGTTATAAC
The DNA here is from genome assembly GCF_032884065.1 of Artemia franciscana. Classification (NCBI taxonomy): domain Eukaryota; kingdom Metazoa; phylum Arthropoda; class Branchiopoda; order Anostraca; family Artemiidae; genus Artemia; species Artemia franciscana. Next base: position 57,848,321 of record NC_088866.1, on the reverse strand, counting down.
TATTCATTAAACAAGGTTATAGCTATTAACCATCTTGTGTTGCATTAACTGATATTTATTATTTATTTTATACTAATATTTATTATAATAGGGATTTGCATATTATAATAATAATATGCAAATCCCTTTTTATACTATTTATACTACTTTATTTATTGTTTTTTTTTTCTTGCAGTGACAAGTACTTTTGATAAATTATGTGTTCTATCTGTTGCTATTCTTTTCTTCCCCTTTCTTTTTCTTCCTGATTCAGGAACATTTTCCTTTCAGTCTTTTTCTATGGTTTTCTGAATATTGGAATATTAGGAATATTGAAATAAGTAATAGATACAGTTGAAAAAAGTGATGTTTGAATTACTCTAAACTTGAGGTTTCACTTCCACTTTGATTCTATACTGATCTCCCTTTTTCATATCATATCCTCTAAATTCTTCCCCCTTCAGTTTTAAATGTTTTTCGTTTTTCTTTCCTTTCTGCTTTCCTTTCTAATTCAGGAATTTCTTTCAGGTCGACGAAAGTCGTGCTGGTCCAAAGCAACTGTAGTTGGAAATGGGGTAGGAAAATATGTCATAAATGGAGTGGATTTTCGAGATATGTTTCCAAGACAGCAAGATCGAGAGCAGGTAAGTCGTATTCAAAGACCTTAAATACACAGAGAGAAAATAACCCAGCAATTTTCTTGCAAACTTGAAGAGGAATTGGAAGCAAAATTGATTAATGGAGATTCATTGTGCTCACTATGCCTAGTCTCTATTATCTTATTTTTGTTGCTTCTCATGGTGAAAACAGCCAGTGGGATGTAGCTGAAATTTTCAAATTTCTAGTACCCTTTTCAAAATTAGAAAGTATTTGGAGGGCAACCAGCCTTCCTTTTGTGTTTTTTTTTTTTTTTTTGTTAGAATTTTTGCAACTGACCCACAATAACCATCTGAATAACCCAAATAAGATTTTGACAGAGGCATTTTTTTCAGAATAGTTGAATATATCCTTTTAATATGTCCCCCGAGATGTCACGGCGTCTAAAGCCTCTCGGGAAGGCACCTTAAATAATTCAAACTGCCAAGTGTTTAGAGGTAGGTTTCAATGAGAGTTACACATTTTGATGGGGAAGAGGGAAGGTGCTTCAGGGCAAAGAAACTCTTAAATGGGCTAGTCTTTGTCCCTTATCATTCTGAAACTTATAGTTGTAAGCCCTTGAGCAAACAGGAACGTGCAAATAACATTCTGACAAAACTGTTGTGAAAGAAATTTTGTGAAAGAAATTGTGAAAGAAATTTTTTTTAAATGGCTTCAGATCCTCTAAAAAGGACTTCAGATCGAAAAAAAATGTACACCATTGGAATCACCATGGTGGAAAATTCTGTAGTCACGCCTGGCTGTTGCATGGGTAGTGCTGATGTGTCCTCCTTTTCCTTTTTTACCTTACTGTTAGTGGGGCAATGAAACATCAATGGGAGCTTTTTAAGGGGTTATTTTAAAAGAATTGCCACACCTACATACCCAATATTTGAAGTAAAATCAATTTTTTGACAAAACTGCATCTTTGTTTACAAGATGATGAATGACGTCATAAACGTAATTTAGAACCATAAATGACGTTGTAAAATTACATAATGACGTTAGTATCAATTTTGAGTCGTTCTTTGATACGTCCAGTGTGTGATATATGTTTGATATATTATGTTTCATGGTTGAAGAAGTAGCTGCAGTTCACAATGTATTATTCAATTATCTTTTGTTTTTGGTTTGTTTTAGAACAGAGCGCTTCTTATAGAAAGAGTTGTCATGGAAACTTTGAAAAGGGCTCATTTGATTTGAAGTTGAAATGGTTAGTGCGCTTTTTAATAGTTGAAAGGGGTTATAGGGTTACGAGTCCCCCTCCCCCACGCCAATCACTTCTTCAAACACATCCAATCAAAATTTTTAGATAGCCATTTTGTTCAGCATAGTTGAAAGGTCCAGTATTTATGTTTTTGGAGATGACACCTCCCCAGAGCCCTCAGGAAACTTGTTTTTGGCTATGGCCCATGACAACTAACGTCTTATGGAAGGGAATGGTCGTATATACTTCGAAGGGGGCTCATTGGATTGGAAATAAGAAGTTTAAATGCCCTTTTTTAAGATTCATAGTGATCGGAGGTAGCCTCTCCCACGTACTCTTTTCTTCAAATGCATCCGATTGAAATTGATTGCATCCGATTGAAATAGCCATTTTGTTCAAAAAATACTCCAAAGATAACTTAACAAGGCCTTTGAGATTGACACAACTCCTCAGAGTCTGGGAGCAGGGGTTGTAAGTTATGTTCCGGTGGCAAATAAAGTTTTTATGAAAGGGGTGGTCGCATAAATTTTAGAGGAGGTCATTTGATCGGAAATGTAAAGTTCGAGCTCCCTTTTAATAGTCGAAAGTGATGGAGAAAAACTAGCCCCCCCTCCATCCGACACCCTTTTCCCTCATACGTATTTGATCAGAATTGTGAGATAACCATTTTATTCACAATAGAGCAAAGGACATATAACAATGCATCCAGGGTGGACACAACCTCCCAGAGCCCAGGGATAAGAGTTGTAACTAATGCCCCTGGGCATATAATGTTTTATGGAACTTGTGATCGATC
>NC_088866.1:57804653-57845603 GCF_032884065.1 Artemia franciscana | reverse complement strand
CATAAGTCATCAGACCCCTTTAGTCTTCTTTTTTATAGAATATGAACAAACGTTTGATTCATCTGATAGAAGGACTCATGGAACTGAAAAATGGCACTTAGGAAGATGGAGAAGGATTTCATACATGTTTTTAAGAGAAATTATACCTTATGCCTTATCAAAGATTGTCCTTTTCGGCCATCCACCTAGGACCAAAGAAAAAGCAGGTCGCCCCGAATGGGATAAGAAGATGGCGTAAGAAACGATTTAAAAGAAATTGGAACTTCTTGGGAGGATGTAGAGGGAAGCTTCAAACAGATTGGGATAGAGGAGGAGCACGCACAGTTCTGTCGGTCTCAGGCGACTTGGTACTGTAGTCAGTTGTTAGTAGTAATAGGTGTTGTAAATTCATAATTTCTTATTTAGCACCTCAACTATTAATACCCTAAAAATACCTCAGATATTCCAGTTATTTCTTGAGTAGAAGTTCTACCCAATTCTGAAGCTTGACTTAGAGGTCTTCTTCTCCCGCTTTCAGACGACGTGATAACAAAAATAGGTCTGCCAACCTCTACAACGGCCATCATGTCATTCTCGTCAATATTGGTCTCATTCTCGTCAATGTTAAATAGATTGCCGAAATAGGGTATACTGTCCTCCCCGAAAGAATTTCCGCCAATATGCTGAATATTATCCATAGTGATATCATGTGGTTCTTGTACTGTCTCGATCCTTTCAACAGTTATTGTTTCGGTTGATGAGTTTCCTGGTGTAGATTCAACAGCATATCCGTCATTTTCAATCTGCCTATCTTCTGTAGAATTCTGTAGCTCATTAGTAGATTCCGTTTGATATTTTTCAATCCCAGAGGAGGCCTAAAATACAAAGAAAAAATGATTTGGATTTAGGATAGGCAATATACAAAAGTAATTAAGTAAAAAAGGGATATTGAAGGGTACAAAACAATTCAAGCTTTCGATTAAGAATAGTTCCCAATTACAGATTTCATACCCAATATATATGTATTGAAGCTCGTTTAAGGTTAATGATAAGGTCACTACGGTCAATGATAGGTAAAAAAAATCCTGCAATCATGCAATGAATTTGTAAACCTAATCTTAAATGCATTTTCCTTAAAAAAATAGCATACTAAAGGAACAGTGGCGACAATAGGAGTGGGTACTGGAAGTAGAGGCCGTTGCCATATTAGACTTTAAAAATGCGTTTTTTTTTAATTTCATTAAAAACTCTTCTTCTCGGTATTTTTATTTTAAAGAAACGATAAAATTACCACCCCTTGGATTTTTATAAATACATTTGCCCCATTCCTCAACTGCTACATTTCCATGAATTAACGTCATTGTCAAAGATCAAACTATAAATATTTCACTATTTTCTCTTTTTTTTGTCATCGAATTAGGTTTTAACGTTTGAAGCCATAAAAACGCAGGGTTGCAACTCCTTACCCCTGTATGGCTGTATGGCTGCAATTTTTTCTCCGCAATCTTGACATTTTTGTCCTAATCTCGGGAAAAGTGTAAACATGAAGCGATACCCTACACAAACATATTAAGCATAAAATTTTCATGATTTTTTTACACTTTTTCCTAGTTTCTTACATTTCAAGTATACACTTTTTGATACTAAACTTTTTAGGATTATTTCAAGCCTTTTGATTTTTAGAAATTGAATTTCGGGGAATTCCTAAATTATCGGTGACGCCCCTTGAACACAGACGAGCTTTAATATATGGCTTCTAGGGTTCAATATCATAATAGATCAAGTTCATACAAGTAACTGTCAGAATTCACACTTTCGAGAAAACTGACTAAAACTGAATTTTCTATTGTTTAGAGTTTTTTAAAACAACTAAGAGTGTGTTTGAACAATCGACTATATTCCACTATATTTTAATAATAGTCAACTTCAAGCGTTTCACTCTCAGCAGTCAAAGCAACTGTGATAGCTTTACCCCCAACTCTAGTCAAATCTCCGTAACTACTGTCACTGATTGAGCCAGCACATGGTCACTTACAGATATTGCAAATTTCTCTTTTAGATTTTGAAATTTTTATTAAAGGTGGCTTTAGGGCGTTAAAAAAGCCCCTATTTTAGCTCCCCGGAAAAACTTTGAATGAAATTCTGGCAATCGCCTTACTGAAAAAACAGAACACTTTCGACGTTCGGTCCTAGTAAGATCTACAATCACAACGATGGCCAAAAAAGGACAATTTTTGGCAACCTGTCATCCTTCAAGACATTAGTGTAGGATCCACCAGCAGCGCCATCAATCCTAAGATTGATGGCACCCGGAAAAAACTAATTACAGCACCTTCTTCCTGACTGATATATCAGCAAAAAAAGCTGAATCAAAGTGAAGAATTTGATCGAAGTGGATAACCCACCAGCCACGGCATCTCCTCAGCTAGGGTGCCCAGAGCATCTGACACGATTGCCCTCCCCCCCTTGAACCGCTCTGCTCAATGGTATCTACTTTGCTCAATAAACACATCTCATCACTACATTGTGAACAGCGCCACAGTTCTTCAGTTGTTTCTCATGTAAGTACCATACATTTCGTTTTTACATATAATTTTGAGGCTCTTTCACTCCCCTGTAAAGAAAAGAAAATACAGATATAAGGTCCACTTCCAACCGCGATATATTAGGGCCTGACTGTTAAGACTGTAAGCTAGCTAGTGTTTTTGCGACTTATATACTCCTGGGATGGAGGAGGTGTGGGTGAATACTCCTCTAGGCATTATTGGAGGTTATATTCTAAATTCTTAAAACTGATATTTACAGCTGTGACAGGTATACAACTGTAAATAAAGCTGTAACAGCTTTATATTTGAGAAACCAATAGACCCTCGATTTTACAATTTTTATAATTCGAAATCAATATTCACCATCCTTTCACGTGTGACCAATTAAGTTAAACTACAGATGCTTAAAACTCTTTTCATACATCCTGTATTTTAAACTAAGGCATGAAAAAATACTAATTAGAAAAGAACCTCAATATTATCTTCAATAAAGGTAAACAAGGCCACTTTAAAAGGTAAACAAAACGAAATTATCTTTCTATGGAGACTACTGTCAACCCATCGACTACATCCCCCTGGAGGCCCTTTAAAATAGAAAAGTTTATTTACCGCTTTCCTTTCAACATTTTTGAGCGGCAAAATGTTTGGTGTATATTTAATACAAATCATGCCTCATATATACCTGAACGGCATTTATGACGTAGCCTAGATATTAAGACACACAGAGACGCAAAAGGATAAATGTAGCTAATTGCGAAGGCACTGATATTATAATCTCCTTTGAGATGTTAGGAGATAAGACACTAATTAGGCCTTACCATAGTTCAATCAGGTTTCTTGCTCAGTTTTGACTTTCGTTGTTTTTGTTTCTTCTCTGTTAATTTTTCCTTTTGCTACCATTTTTTTCCAATCTCGCCTCTTTATTTTTCTTGTTATTGTTTTTGTTGTTGTTTCTTTTCCAATTATTCTAGCTCTTCGGCTATTTTTTCTCAATTTTACACGATGGGCCAAAAAACTGTTAATATTATTATTCCTGTCTGTTTATTTGAAAAAGAGTTTTCTTATTGGTTCCTGTTCATTTTTCCTTTAGCCCTTTACGATAAATTTAAACATTTTTACATTTTTGCTTAGATAATAAGGGCTAATTTAGTTTTAATACAGGTTAATTCAACGCTAATGTAGGTTTATGTGTGTTAACAATACAATTAAATTCTCCAAAATGTTATTGTCGACGACAAGGTGACATTGTTTGAAAAGATAACAATTATCATCAAGAGATGTTGAAACATCGCCAGGCTGAAAAAATAAAAGGCATAGTTTCTATTTTCATGATTAGAGCTTCGGCAATAGCTACTACCTAGTAAAGGGTGAACTCTGGTCCATAGGAAACGGATTTTTAAACATGTGTTTTCTAGACAAATATTTCTAATTTTTCAAATTTTTTGAAATACTCATTTTTATTTAGATTTAACAGAACGGTAATTTGTATTTTACGAGAAGAAATTTTAGAAAGCTTTCGAAAAACAGCCTGAAGCCGTTGCTTCCACTATCCCCATACCTTTCGGGGACTCCTCAAATTTGTCTAAACAAACATTTCCTAAAAAATTGACGATAATCAAAATAAACGGCTTGCATTGTATGCTAATGTTCGTGTATTTACAGACATTAAACTAAGTACTTACTCTTTGGGTTTTGTAGGGATTTGCATAGGGAGAGATATAAATAGTATTTCTCATTCTTGGCTTTAATTGTCCATTGTTTACTTCGTCCTCCCGCTTCTTCCTTGATGAAAAAGTCGAAAAGGGCTTTGACTCAGATAATTTCTTCCTCGTTCTCTGAAAACTGAATGAAGATCGACTGTCCTCACTCGATTCATCGCCGTTTGGGACTCTGCTTTTCTGAACTAGTGTCGTCCGTAGAGAGGGACCCCGTTTTTCTTTACTTGCTGAGGTGAAAGATTTTTGGGGCATGATGCTAAATAAATTCACAGCAAATTTACCTTAAGATTTTATCAGCATGTCCTTATGGAGCTAAAAATATATGATAATGGTATATTAATTTCATATTTCTTATTTTTGAATTAATTTTTCACAGCATTTTTTTTTAATTAAAGACTATCAGATTGTGTGAGATACTTTTTTTATATCCTTAATAAATACTAGCATTCCCATAGCTGTGTGCATCCTATTAATATTCAGAACACCCAGCACTAACTCAATTGTCTGTTTGTAAAAGCTACAGAAGACCTATTATTCTACAAAACTCATATAAAAATAAGAAGTAACTTGAGTTGTAGTAAAGCCACCGAAAATGCTCAAAATATCATCCCATTAAACGATGACAGAAATTTATTCATTGGTCTGTATGTTACACTTCATTTAATAATTTCAAAGCATAGTTGGTTCCAAGTCCAACATCCCTCTAGCTCGATCTTACAAAGCTACGGCAACTTGAAATTGTTTTTGCAGTGGGAAAGCTATGTCTTCTTTTGGTCATTAAATAAAAAAAACAAGTTTTTTCAACTGAAAGTAAGGAGTGACATCAAAACTTAAAACGCACAGAAATTACTTCGTATATGAAAGAGGCTGCTTCCTCATCAACGCCCCGCTCTTTACGCTAAAGTTTGACTCTTTCTCTCAATTCTTCTTTCTAAAACAGTAAAAAACTTTAGCGTAAAGAGCGGGGCGTTGATGAGGAAGCAGCCTCTTTCATATACGAAGTAATTTCTGTGCGTTTTAAGTTTTGATGTCACTCCTTACTTTCAGTTGAAAAAACTTGTTTTTTTTTATTTAATTTCTGAACGTTTTTGAATCAATGCATGTTTTGATTTTGGCTCTCCGCAGAGGAATAATCAAAACGAAATTTGCATATTTTTTTTTTTGGCTCAATGGCTTTCTCATAATTTTGATCGAATGATTTTGAGAAAAAAAGAGCGGGGGACGAAGCCTAGTTGCCCCCCGATTTTTTGGTTAATTAAAAAGGCAACTAGAACTTTTAATTTTTTACGAATCTTTTTATTGGTAAAAGATTTACGTAACTTATAAATTAGCTTACGTAAAGAACTTTTGTATTCTCATGTTTTTATTACATATATGAGGGGATTCGCCCCATCGACAGTACCTCGCTCTTTACACTAAAGCTTAAATTTTATCCCAATTCATTAAGAATGACCCCCTGAATCACAAAAGCCGTAGAATAAGTAGTTGAAATTACCGAAAATACTTTAGCGTAAAGAGCGAGGTATTAGAAGGAGGTGAGCCCCTCATATGGGTAATAATTTCTGTTTGTTTTAAGTTTTACTGCTGTTCCTTACTTCCAGCTGAAAAAGCTTTTTCACTTTTATTTTTTAATCGACGACTGGGATCGTACCTGATCGCTTTAAGAATAAATAAAAAAAAACAAGTTTTTTCAACTGAAAGTAAGGAGTGACATCAAAACTTAAAACGCACAGAAATTACTTCGTATATGAAAGAGGCTGCTTCCTCATCAACGCCCCGCTCTTTACGCTAAAGTTTGACTCTTTCTCTCAATTCTCAAAGCTGAAAAAGCTTTTTCACTTTTATTTTTTAATTGTTTTTTTTTAAATAATGCTAGTAAATCCTGCTCTCCCTTCATGGAAATTTTCTTCTCCCATTACAAATTCTCGAAGGAAAGTTCCCCCACCATATCCCCCTCTTCTCAACCCCTCCCCCAAACCAAAAAAATCCTCCTGAAAACGCCTGTATACTTCCCAATAACCATTACTATATGTAAGCACAGGTCAAAGTTTGTAACTTGTTGCCCCTCCCACGGGGACTGTGGGGGAGTAAGTCGTCCCCAAAGACATAGTTATAAGGCTTTTCGACTACGCTGAATAAAATGGCTATCTCAGAATTTTGATCCGTTGACTTTGGGAAAATAATTAGCGTGGGAGGGGGCCTAGGTGCCCTCCAATTTTTTTGGTCACTTAAAAAGGGCACTAGAACTTTTCATTTCCGTTAGAATGAGCCCTCTTGCAACATTCTAGGACAACTGGGTCGATACGATCACCCCTGGGGAAAAAAAAAACAAAAAAACAAAAAAACAAAAAAACAAATAAACACGCATCCGTGATCTGCCTTCTGGCAAAAAATGCAAAATTCCACATTTTTGTAGATAGGAGCTCGAAACTTCTACAGTAGGGTTCTCTGATACGCTGAATCTGATGGTGTGATTTTCGTTAAGATTCTATGACTTTTAGGGGGCGTTTCCCCCTATTTTCTAAAATAACGCAAATTTTCTCAGGCTCGTAACTTTTGATGGGTAAGACTAAACTTGATGAAACTTATATATTTAAAACCGGCATTAAAATGCGATTCTTTTGATGTAGCTATTGGTATCAAAATTCCATTTTTTAGAGTTTTGGTTACTATTGAGCCGGGTCGCTCCTTACTACAGTTCGTTACCACGAACTGTTTGATTGAACTCTTTTTCACTGTTTTTTTCACTCATTTCGTGGGAACAAACTGTAAGGTACGATGTGAAGAAGCGATGCGGCTCAATAATAACCGAAACCCCAAGAAACCGAGTCTTGATAACAATGTATAAACCAAATAATCGAATTTTAATGCTTATTCAAAATATAAAAAGTTCAAGTTTAATGTTACCCATCAGAAGTTACAAGCCTGCGAAATTTTCTCAATTTTTGAAAAATGTGGGAAACACCCACAAAATATCACGTGATCTTAGTGAAAATCACACCATTAGATTCAGCATATCTGAGAGCTCTATTGTAGAGGTTTCAAGCTCCTATACACGAAAATGTGGAATTTTGCATATTTTGTTTTCCCACAAGCAAGATCATAAATGTGTGTTTATTTGTTTGTTTGTTGTTTGTTTTTTTTTTCGTTTATTTGTTGTTGTTTTTTCAGGGGTGATCGTATCAAGCCTTTGATTCTAGAAGATCGACAGATGGCTCATTTGATAAGGAATTGAAAGGTCTGGTGCCATAGATAACTTCGAAGACCACACTGCCTTTCCATGACAGAAGTAAAACAGTTCAAAACAGGGATGATACCTTTTTATTATTAAATAAAAAAAACAAGTTTTTTTAACTGAAAGTAAGGAGCGACATTAAAACTTAAAACGCACAGAAATTACTTCGTATATGAAAGAGGCTGCTTCCTCATCAACGCCCCGCTCTTTACGCTAAAGTTTGACTCTTTCTCTCAATTCTTCTTTTTAAAACAGTAAAAAACTTTAGCGTAAAGAGTGGGGCGTTGATGAGGGAGCAACCTCTTTCATTTAAGAAGTAATTTCTGTGCGTTTTAAGTTTTAATGTCGCTCCTTACTTTCAGTTAAAAAAACTTGTTTTATTTATTTAAATTCTGAACGTTTTTGAATCAATGCATGTTTTGATTTTGGCTCTCCGCAGAGGAATAATCAAAACGAAATTTGCATATTTATTTTTTTTTGGCTCAATGGCTTTCTCATAATTTTGATCGAATGATTTTGAGAAAAAAAGAGCGGGGGACGAAGCCTAGTTGCCCCCCGATTTTTTGGTTAATTAAAAAGGCAACTAGAATGACCCCCTGAATCACAAAAGCCGTAGAATAAGTAGTTGAAATTACTGAAAATACTTTAGCGTAAAGAACGAGGTATTAGAAGGAGGTGAGCCCCACATAGGGGTAATAATTTCTGTTTGTTTTAAGTTTTATTGCTGTTCCTTACTTCCAGCTGAAAAAGCTATTTCACTTTTATTTTTTAATTGTTTTTTTTTTTAAATAATGCTAATAAATCCTGCTCTCCCTTCATGGAAATTTTCTTCTCCCATTACAAATTCTCGAAGGAGAGTTCCCCCAGCATATCCCCCTCTTCTCAACCCCTCCCCCAAACCAAAAAAATCCTCCTGAAAACGCCTGTATACTCCCCAATAACCATTACTATATGTAAGCACAGGTCAAAGTTTGTAACTTGTTGCCCCTCCCAAGGGGACTGTGGGGGAGTAAGTCGTCCCCAAAGACATAGTTATAAGGTTTTTCGACTACGCTGAATAAAATGGCTATCTCAGAATTTTGATCCGTTGACTTTGGGAAAATAATTAGCGTGGGAGGGGGCCTAGGTGCCCTCCAATTTTTTTGGTCACTTAAAAAGGGCACTAGAACTTTTCATTTCCGTTAGAATGAGCCCTCTTGCAACTTTCTAGGACACCTGGGTCGATACGATCACCCCTGGGAAAAAAAAACAAAAAAAAAAAAACAAATAAACACGCATCCGTGATCTGCCTTCTGGCAAAAAATTCAAAATTCCATATTTTTGTAGATAGGAGCTTGAAACTCCTACAGTAGGGTTCTCTGATACGCTGTATCTGATGGTGTGATTTTCGTTAAGATTCTATGACTTTTAGGGGGTGCTTCCCCCTATTTTCTAAAATAACGCAAATTTTCTCAGGCTCGTAACTTTTGATGGGTAAGACTAAACTTGATGAAACGTATATATTTAAAACCAGCATTAAAATGCGATTCTTTTGATGTAGCTATTGGTATCAAAATTCCATTTTTTAGAGTTTTGGTTACTATTGAGCCGGGTCGCTCCTTACTACAGTTCATTACCACGAACTGTTTGAACAGTGAATAGATATAAAATTATTTAACTGGATATTTTGAACACATATACAGTGTTCATCATCAACAGTAAAAAGGTTTTCGGTTATTTCTTACCTTATGGGAAAAAAATATTTGGCTTCAATTTTATAAATTTTCAAAGAACAAAACGCTCAATTCTTGCACGAATATGTTCCGAACAATTTCTGATAATTATTACTTTAAATTGCTCTTTCTAAACTTAGGAAAACTTGTTGAAAAAATAAAAACAAAAAATTGATTTAAACCACCATTTTTAAGAATTTCCTCACGACGACTGGGATCGTACCTGATCGCTTTAAGAATAAATAAAAAAAAACAAGTTTTTTCAACTGAAAGTAAGGAGTGACATCAAAACTTGAAACGCACAGAAATTACTTCGTATATGAAAGAGGCTGCTTCCTCATCAACGCCCCGCTCTTTACGCTAAAGTTTGACTCTTTCTCTCAATTCTTCTTTCTAAAACAGTAAAAAACTTTAGCGTAAAGAGCGGGGCGTTGATGAGGAAGCAGCCTCCCCCCCCAAAAAAAAAGAAAGAAAGAAAGATGTACGCACATAACAATAACAAATACTATGCGTAAGCATTGGGTGAGTCCTATAACTGAAAACAATTTGCCCAGGGGGTTTGGAAAAAAAATTCTTATAGTTCCTTTTCTTTATTGTAATCATACTTTTGCTTTGCTGACTCAGTTTTACATTCGAAGATTTTAAGAAGAATTGTCACGGGGAAAAAATTTACCGGGTTGGAGGCTTTTAGAGTATGTTTTGGAAATAAGGAGGATTTTTCACTGGAGAAATTTGCCATGGGAGAGTTTTCCACTGGATAAATTTTCCAAAGAGAATTTTCTGTGGGAGCAACTTTCTACTAGGGGGTGGGTTATTTGCAGGAAAACTTTTCCACAGATGTGAAAATTTCCAACATTATTTTAAAACATTTTTTTTTAATGAAAGTCTTTTTCAAATGAAAGTGCGCTAAGACAAAAATTCACGTGTTAAATGGCCATGAGGAATTTTTCAGGACATTTTTAAGTTAAAAACGAAGTGTCTGAGAGGTATTTTCCTGGTGACAGGGGGAGGGTATTATACGAGGGAACTAATTATAATGGAGGGATTGTCAGGGGGAAAAGGAATTTTTCATTGATGGGAGTCGGACCTCCTGACTCTATTTAAAAAACGATCAGAAATTAAATTAAAAAAAAAAATTCAACTGAAAGAAGGAGCAACATCAAAACTTATAAAGAACAGAAATTATTACACATATAAGAGGGCCACCCTCTTCTCAATACCACGTTATTTACTTTAAAGTTTTATTTTTGTCCCAATTTCTTATGAACGACTCTTGAAACGCGTGGGCCGTTTAATTAGAATAATAAGCCTCTTTAAATGTTCTAAGAATACTTTAGCGTAAAGAGAGAGGTATTTAGGCGAGAGCTGTCCTTTTATATAATTAAATATAAAAAAAAAATTTAACGGAAAATAAGGGGCGACATTAAAACTTAAAACGAACAGAAATTGCTTCGTTTACGAAAGGGGTTGCTTCTCATCAACTACCCACTCTTTAAGCTAAGTTTGACTCTTTCTCTTAATTCTACTTTTTAAAACAGTAAAAAACTTTAGCTTAAAGAGCGGGGCATTGATGAGAAGCAGCCCCTTTCATAAACGAAGTAATTTCTGTTCGCTTATATGATTATATTCGCGATTATATGACTTTTAGGGATTGTTTTCCCCTATTTTCTAAAATAAGACAAATTTTCTCAGGCTCGTAACTTTTGATGGGTAAGACTAAACTTGATTAAACTTATATATCAAAATCAGCATTAAGATGCGATTCTTTCGACGTAGCTATTGATATCAAAATTCCATTTTTTAAGAGTTTTGGTTACTATTGAGCCGGGTCGTTCCTTACTACAGTTCATTACCACGAACTGTTTGAGAAATCTGTATATATATATATATATATATATATATATATATATATATATATATATATATATATATATATCAAACATTTCGTGGGAACAAACTGTAAGGTACGATGTGAAGAAGCGATACGGCTCAATAATAACCGAAACCCCGAGAAACTGAGTCTTGATAACAATGGATAAAGCACATAATCGAATTTTGATGCTTATTCAAAATATAAAAAGTTCATCAAGTTTAATGTTACCCATAAAAAGTTACAAGCCTGAGAACTTTTCTCAATTTTTGAAAAATGTGGGAAACACCCACAAAACATCACGTGACCTTAGTGAAAATCACACCATTAGATTCAGCATATCTGAGAACTCTATTGTAGAGGTTTCAAGCTCCTATACACGAAAATGTGGAATTTTGCATGTTTTTGTTTTCCCACAAGCAAGATCACAAATGCGTGTTTATTTGTTTGTTTGTTGTTTGTTTTTTTTCTTTTATTTGTTTTCAGGGGTAATCATATCAAGCCTGTGATTCTAGAAGGTCGAGAGATGGCTTATTTGATAAGGAATCAAAATTATTTGTCTTTATTGTTTCTATTGTTTGGTAAATGACGACTTATACTTATTGACGACATGACTGCCTGTCCATGGATTATTCTTTATGGTTGACTGTGTATGGCTATGCCGTTTGACCTATGCGATTGTATGGATGAGTAGGGTTAAGGCCTCATTCAAGTGCTGGTCTATATTGGTCACTAATTTAGGAAAACAGTCTTCCTTTTCTCCTTCTGTCTATTTTTTTTTATGTGTTTGTGCTGTTGCATTGGTGATTTCTCTTTTCATGATATATATATATATATATATATATATATATATATATATATATATATATATATATATATATATATATATATATATATATATATATATATATTATATATCTACACATAGAAATATTGCTCCATTGCTATAGTGCTGCATTGATTGCAACCATGACAAGAAAAATAATAAAATAAATAAGTACTATGAGGATATCTATTGGGAGTGATCAAATGATGGTTAATAATAGTAATATGCATTTATAATCTTAATAAAAATAATGGTGGTACTTAGCGGTAATTATGGTTGGATTCAGCACTTCCCAAAAAGAAAGAAAACGCGAAGGTCATAGTATCTGTTAGAAATAATTCTAAACATGCCCTACCACAACTTCCATTATTTTAGAAAGGATTCAAAAGATTAACTCAAAAGACATAATGTTAAAACTACATTTGCTCCTCTGTCTTAGTTTTCGTAATTGACAAATATTAGTCATAAGGATCTTTTATCTTTTGGTAGCAACGTTGATAAGACGAACAACCGTAATAAGCCTTCCTTACTGGTATTATCTCGAATAACATTAAAAAATAATGAATTAAAAATTACAGAAATGACTGATGAAAATATTCCCATAAATAAAATTTCCTATTAACAGACAAAATTTAGCGTATTGATTCAATAGTGCATCATTTCGAGCATGAAAAAGAGTTTACCGTTCCAATCAAGGGCGTAATATGCTATGGGACAGGGAGGGGCCAACTGCCCCCGGGACGCCAGCTTTCCCTATAGCGCAGTTCCACCAAAGCTGAAATTTAGTTTCTTCAAAAATCTTGCCAAAACTAAGATACTACTACTATTACTACTAACAACTCACTCCAGCAGCATGCCGCCTGAGGCTAACACAACTACGCACGCTCCTCTTCCATCCAAATCTATTTAAAGCCTACCTCTAAAAAACCCTCCCAGAAAGTTCCTATTTTCCTTAAATCGTTCTTTGTGACATCCTCCAACCCAGACCATGGACGACCTGCTTTACGTTCAGCCCTTGACGGCTGGCCAAAAAGGACAATCTTGGGAAATCTGTCATCCTTTATCCGCAGAATGTGGCCAAGTCACCTCAACCTTTCTCTCATTGTAGCCCTTGAAAGCGGGACAAAACAGCATTTCTCATATAGCCTACTGTTTGAAATACGGTCAGTCAGCCGTGTAATCAGGACCAGAACATGGGTACTCAAAACATAATTCAAGCATCCACAGAAACGGGTTAGTTTTCTTTAGTTTATCTTTGTCTTTATAGTACTATATGGCTCATTTTTCATTTTTTTAATGTCATTTTCATTTGATTTGGCAATATTGGCTCCAACTTGGCTCCCTCCCAAGATTTGGACGAGATTACGCCACTGGTTTCAGTCTCCTCAAATGGCAAACGGAGAAGGTCATTATACTTCAAAATAATCTGGAAATATTAGGCCTATTTTTGTCTAAATAATCTAATAACATAATCTTTGAAATAATCTAACAATATAATCTTTGACAGAAAAAATGACTCTTTTTTTCTAGATTGAGATAATTTTTTTTCTAAACTCTCTAGTCTCTCTCTAGACTATCACAGTTTCCGTTCAAACCAATTCATTCCCATGTGGCGACAATGAAAACAAGAACGAAGAAAAAACTGACACTTACCTTCAGTTAGACCTTGCTCCAATAAAGGTAACTAAAAGAAACTAAATCTCAGAAGACTATAATTTGGCCTTGTTTCCGGACTGCGCAAGTAACCTGATCTAGGAATTATTGAAATGAAGTGACGCGTTCAACAATCAAGATTTTTTTACCTAAAGGGTTTGTTCGAAAAACGTAATATTTTCAACAAATTTAAACAATTAATTTTTCTCAAGTAATAGTAAGGCTTTGGAAGTTATTTTTCCAAAATTTTCTAAGATTTCAAAAAAGAAAACTAGGAACTTTTCCAGATTTCAGAGTATTTTCCAGATTCCAGAGTGTTGCCTGCTTCAAGTTCAAGCTTGTTTATTAACAATATATGTACAACAACAATCAACAGGGAAATAAAAATACCCCCCACCCATTGCCCTCCATAGCCCGAAAACCGGGTAAAATATGAGAACAATAAATCAAATAATAACAAAGAAAGTGTTTACAGCTAAAACTGGTACCAGTCAATCAAAAATTCCATAACGATCCAACTTACTATGAAATTTGATCAAAATTTCAATATTTGTTATTAATCATACTTTACTCTTTTCTGCATGGCTATAACTTCTTAAGTAGTTATTTAAAATGTTCCTCGAATCTGAAGGATGTAAGCTCCATGTCAAGGAGGAAGTTAGTTTGATGTAAACCCCAGGCACGGACGCTACATGAGAGGTGCAGACGTAAAATTGAATAGAGGCACAAAGGCACAGCTGAAGACAAAAGCAGTGTACTCCTGAGATAGAGAGTTAGCAGCTCCTCAGCTTGACAAGAATTTAGAAAGAGGGTTCAAATAACTTCAACAAAGGGAGGATGTAACACAAGAAAGATTTTGTCATAGCATACAAATACACAAATATCTATGTATGTGGACGGTAGCTCCTCAATGAGGCCAACTTTATGAGAAACAGCCATATCACTTAATTTTTTGTTTATATTTCTAGTTGACTCACATTTCTATCAAATGGAATATTTGCTTGTGGTAGGGGATATAGTATCTTATTGTCTTGTCCGATACGTACAACATTGAGTCACAATACCAGTCCTTTGCTTTTTCATTGATACTAATGGCGTGTCGTTGTTTCGTTTCCATATTTTTTTCCCTTGGGGAATCGTTCAAGCTTTTTTTTATATATATATGCTTTGTTCAGCTGAGTTTTTTTTTTGTTTATAAAGGCTTCCGGGCATGAAGCTGAAGTATTTGGACTTTTATTATTAGGAATAAAAAAGGAGGATTTTTTGTCGTTTATCAACTGTCTTCCTGAAATATTATACCCGTTTTTCTATAGTTTTGCTTCGTTTTAACTGTAAATGGAAAAGCAGTGTTGTCTAGAAAAATATTTTCAAATAGTTTGTTGAATCGGATATGATAAAGGATTAGACCAGAAAAATGGATTAGACCAATCGACGTCACATAATGGCTCTAAAAAGGAGTGCTATTGATCTCAGTCTCAAAGAACGTCACATACCACTTGTTTCATTACCCCGCATTAAATTGAAATTAAAATATAATATTAGTGAAAAATTTAGTTAAGACAGTAAGCGTTGAAAATTTCTTTTATACATGTACTAATACAAGTCCAGATATTCAGGCTTAACATTCGGAAGTCTTTATGAACGAAAAAGAAAGAGAGAAATAAAAGCCAGGTTAAACAGCTAACAAACGTTTCGCCACAAGCTGAGTTTTCGGCAAGCCGTGATTAGACAGACTTTTGTTTGTCAATTCAAACTGAAATGCGGCTACTCATCTCTAAGTCTCAGTGAAATGCTGCTAAGTATATTATAACGGTATTTTAATTATGTTCAAAATCCTATAAAACAAAAAGACACTTATCGTTTCTTCCAGGTGAACTTGCGCCTGGCTCCCTCCTGGCCTGGCTTCTTTCGTTCTCTGAGCCTTGGATCAATTGTTAACAAACCAGCTGTAAGAATAAGAGTAATCTATAAAAACAAGATTTCAGGTAGAAGAGGGCAAACACATGAACAAAGGTTATTACTGCAATAAACGATCACAAGCTTAAATACTGCACAAAATCAAACACTGTCTGCACATACTCGGTACGAGCCCCCTCCCCCTCAAGGATATCATAAAAACTAATCTGAAAGGTATAATTTATTATTCCAGTGGTTTTGTGCGTGAGAATGACGCACGATTACAAAGGTTACTGCCTTTGCAATAGGAATGGGCCATGGCTATCTTCCTTGATAGGCAGAATATAGACGATACTCTGTGATTTCGATACTAAGCAACACCATACTAACCAATGGCCTAGTACAGATTCAGGCCAAGGTTCTCCAAAACTTGAGATTCATACTAATAGTTTTCAAATACATTGTTTTTTTTTTGGAAAAAGCCTCCCAATTTTGCAATACTAACCTCCATCTTATTAGCTCGGAACGAACATCTCATTTTAAGAGACAAAACATTTCCTCCAAGACAAACGTATTGCCCAAGAAGTTCTAAGAAACGTATTGCCCACGATGTTTTAGCAGCCAATGAAAATCTGCTTCAAAACAAAGAACAAGCAGAAATACGGCACTGTCCCCCTATTTATAAGAGGAGACACCCTAATTAAGTACAGTAAGAACAGCTTTGTATGTTAGTCCAAAGCTGATACTAATGTCGAGAAAAAGACCATCTAGTGTTTGAAGACACTTGGCATTTTTCAAGCTTTGCAATCGTTTTTTGGTCAGGAACTGAAATCAGACATTGATTATTACTTTAATTTTACCAATTGCACCAATTGAATTAATTATGCCTATCATTACAATGAAAGATATCAATTGTCGCAAAAAGCTAGATGACGCCAATAGGTTGTTAAGTTCATAGGTGTTTTTTTTTTTTTTTTTTTTTTTTTTTTTTTTTTTTTTTTTTTTTTTTTTTTTTTTTTTTTTTTTTTTTGGCGACACTAGTACCAGTTCCACTCTCATAAGTTAGCCTGATCTTTGCGTTGCTTCATTTGAGAGATTATCCCGACGAGATTATCCCTGAAAACCCTTCTATTCATTCCATAAATAAAAAATTTAACTGACACAATTCTAGAGAGAAGAGACTAGTTAAAACGTAATAGTAGCATATTGGGCCCTCAGTTTTTAGAGGTCTGGCACTAAAAGAGAACAAAAGCAACGGTCTAGGACTGCCTATAGTACAGATCTATCTCCATTCTATACATTATTTATTTCTTATTTTTATTACCCGGTCATTCGTATAAATGTGGTGGTCGTAAAAACATTCGAGGGGGGTCATTAAATTTGAATGTAAATGTTCAAAGAACTTAAAACTGTTTGGAGGGCAATTAGCCCCCCTTTTGCACCTTTTTTTGCTACCCGGCCCACTCAATTATCCAGGACATTTGATCATGAATTTGACATACCCATTTTATCCAGAATAGTGGAAAATCCTAACAATATACCTCAGGGGATAAAAGAACCCCGACAGTTCCTGACAGTAGGAAATGAGTTTTTTTCAGACACACTAGAAAGACAGCAGAAAGAGCATGTTTGATCTTGGGTTGGTACCTTCTTATTGACTCGAAAACTTCAATAATCGTTTTCATGGCAAAGAGGAATAGCCTACCCATTTTGATAGGGGGAGGGGTGTTCTTAAAAGACCCCAGAAATTAACCAGAAACTAATTGTCGCTATATTAAGATTTATTTTTCTATTTTTATTTTATTAAAACAATTACATTCAAACAGTTCGTGGTAACGAACTGTAGTAAGGAGCGACCGGGCTCAATAGTAAACGAAACTCTAAAAAACGGAATTTTGATGCTAAAATATACATCAAAAGAATCGGATTTTCATGCTGATTTTAAATATATAAGTTTCATCAAATTTAGTCTTTTTCATCAAAAGTTACGAGCCTGAGAAAATTTGCTTTATTTTGGAAAATAGGGGGAAACAACCCGTAGAAGTCATAGAATCTTAACGAAAATCACACCATCGGATTCGGCGTATCAGAGAACCTTGCAGCATAAATTTCAAGCTCCTATCTACAAAAATGTGGAATTTCGTATTTTTTGCCAGAAGACAAATCACGGGTGCGTGTTTATTTGTTTGTTTGTTTTTTGTATTTTTTTTCCCAGGGGTCATCGTATCGACCAAGTGGTCCTAGAATGTCGCAAGAGGGATCATTCTAACAGAAATGAAAAGTTCTAGTGCCCTTTTTAAGTGACCAAAAAAATTGGAGGGCACCTAGGCCCCCTCCCACGCTCATTTTTCGCCGAAGTCAACGGATCAAAATTTTAAGATATCCATTTTGTTCCGCATAGTCGAAAACCATAATAACTATGTCTTTGGGAATGACTTACTCCCCCACAGTCCCTGGGGGAGGGGCTGCAAGTTATAAACTTTGACCAGTGTTTACACATAATAATCGTTATTGGGAAGTGTAGATACGTTTTCAGGGACAGGCCTATGTGGGTAAATCTTTCCTTGGAGAAATATGCCATGGGGGAAGAGAAATTCAATGAAAAGGGCGCAGGATTTTTTAAAACTACTATAAAAAAAAACAATGATAAAATAAACATGAAAAAGTTTTTTTCAATTAAGGAGAAAGTAAGGAGTAGCATTGAAGCTTAAACGAACAGAGATTATTACGCATATGAGGGGCTCTAAATATACTTTAGCATAAATAGCGAGGTATTCAAGAGGAGATAAATACCTCGCTTTTTATGCAAAAGTATTTTTAGCAATTTCAACTATTTACTCTACGGCCTTTCTGATTCAGGGGTCATTCTTAAAGAATTGAGACAAAACTTACGATTTAGTGTAAAGAGCGAGGCATTAACGAGGGTACAAACCCCCTTATATACATAATAAAAATATAAGAATATAAAAGTTTGTTACGTAAGTTAATCCTTAAGTAAGTTTTTTTTAATTCTTAAGTTCTTAATATTTTTTACTAATAGAAATGTTAGTTAAAAATTAAAAGTTATAGTTACCTTTTTATGTAACCGAAAAATTGGAGGGCAGCTAGGCCTCCTTCCCCACCCCTCATTTCTCAAAATCGTCTGATCAAAACTAAGAGAAAGCCATTTAGCCAAAAAAGGAATTAATATGCAAATTTCATTTTAATAATCTGTTAATCTGATTCAATACAAAAAATTCAATAAAATTGGACAAGTCCTATGGTGGAGAGCCAAAATCAAACATGCATTAATTTAAAAATTAATTAAATTAAATTAAATTTCATAAATTAAAGGAAAAAAACTAGTTTTTTTAACTGTAAGTAAGGAGCGACATTAAAATTTAAAACGAACAGAAATTACTCCGTATATGAAATGGGTTGTCCCCTCTTCAACGCCGCGCTCTTTACACTAAAGCTTTTAATTGTTTTAAAAAGTGGAATTGTGGCAAAGAGTAAAACTTTAGCGTATAGAGCGAGACGTTGAAGAAGGGATAACCCATTTCATATACGGAGTAAATTCTGTTCGTTTTAAGTTTTAATGTCACTCCTTACTTACAGTTAAAAAAAACTAGTTTTTTTCATTTAATTCAAAAGAAAGATGACTATAGTGTTTATATTTCAAATTTCAGGTCTGGCTCATAACTCCAAAAAGAAGAATTGTATTATATATATATCTAAATAAAAATAAAATAACGATCAAAATAAGCATTGCTTTAACTATTCTTGACTAACAAATACTCAATGCATTTTACATAATTATTTTTATTTGGCGAAAAATACAATTTTGCAATATAATTTGGAGTACAAAGAAAAGCTTGTGCTCCAGACACATCAACACCAAACAAAAATAGCTTTTCTTTAGAAAAAAAAAGGATTGGAGGTTGCTTCCAAAGGGAGTTATGACTCCAATTATTTATTTTCCCTGTCAAATATCTAGAATTTTGTAGGCTATAGTTTCCTGATTTTAGGCGTTTACCCCCCCCCCCCCCCGGCGGAAAATACCCACAGTAGAAAATACCCAGTGGAAATACTTAGTCAGTTTTTGACAGTAGTGGATACCAAATTAAAAAAAAAGAAAAGAAAAAAAGAATAAAAAAAAAATGTAGGCGCATAATCATCAAAATTAAGGTAAAAACACATGGCACCGAAAATTTTAAGAAGGTTTAGCTTTCCTTTAAAAGCAAAGTTGGCTTTGGATACCAACACATTTTTATTGTTTATGTTTTTACAAACGAAGGCGTTGTCAAATTCTACGAGTTTGTTTTCTCTTATGTTCCAAGTATAAAACTACCGCAAATAACCATTAATATATAAAAGAAACCCAAAAAGAGCAGGAATTAAAATAAATAACCGAGTCAAACTCAAAATGAGCGAAAATTAAAAGGAGACAACCCCCATGTCTTCTCAAGACCAGAACATAATTTGCACTTTACTAGAAAAAAACAAATAACCGTGTACTGTCAGTTAATATACATATTCTGATGATTTATTTCTTATAGTATTAATAATTCTTTATTTATTTAAGTCACAAAAGTGAAAACATTTAAAATATATTTTGTTTTCAGTAAAGTGTAAATTGTGATCCGGTCTTGAGAAGCTGTGGTGGCCGTCAGCCCTACTCATGTTAATTTTGGCTCGTTTTGAGATTGA
Source organism: Artemia franciscana (assembly GCF_032884065.1). Lineage (NCBI taxonomy): Eukaryota > Metazoa > Arthropoda > Branchiopoda > Anostraca > Artemiidae > Artemia > Artemia franciscana. Next base: position 57,825,479 of record NC_088866.1, on the reverse strand, counting down.
CTCGGTTATTTATTGTAATTTATGGTCGTTGGGTTGAATTCATTTACTAATGGTAACTTGTGGCAGTTTTTTTGTTTGGAAAATTAATTAAGTTTATTTCTACTCATTTTTGGCTTATGGAGCTCTTTACAATTTTTTGGCAAACTTGTTTTATGGACAAACTTTTTTTTAAATTAATTTCTGTTTTTTTATTGATATAGTCTATTTTGGGAAAAATAATTATCTTTTTTTTCTATTAAAATCCATAGTTTTCGCTTTGAATATCATTTGAATTTATTTCTGCTCATTTTTGGTCTAAAGAGACTCTTTACTTTTCTTTAAAAACTTGTTCCTTATGTTTCCCATTAACAAATACTATCTGTTATATATTATATAGCCCAAATTATATATTTCCCATCAATTCTGTCACTTGCCTTTGTCTTGCCTCATATTAAGCTGAAAGAAACTAACGAAGAAACAAATTTATTCGCGTGGAGTGAGGGATAATTTTTCGCGAGGAAAGGTTTTTTCGGGGGGGGGGGGAGTGGTAAATGCCGGCCATCTAATTTTCTATTGTATAATTTAATACGTGTACTTACGTCTCATAGCGGCAACACCAAAAGGGTGAAGTTAGGTTAATCATAATGATGTATACTAAAATATGATGAAAATAGAATACTTTAGCAACAAAATTATGGAAACTACAACAGAGAATTGTGGAAAGCGGACCGAACAGAACGAAATATATTAAATATGTAACCTAACCAACTCTGTGTATTAAGTATTTAATTAGAATATACCTGCAAAGCAGTTTATCTCACTGAGACTGTGCTAATTATCTCCGAATGCAAACAAAGAAAAGAGTTTTACTCGGATCAAGAGGTTGAGTGTGATCTCTATAAAACGTAAGTACCTTATTACGCGACGACACATTTTATAAAATTTGAATAATACCTATTTTTCTTGTAAAATTTATTACTCCTTGTGCGTATGCAGGTATTCAAGCATGGATCTTACCTATTCTCATTTGTTCAAGCATGTCTTTACCCACAAATGAGCCAGTGCACGAGAAACTGCCACACGAACTGCACCCGCTTGTCCAGTCGGTCCACCACCATCAACAGATGCATCTACATCAACTTTGTTCATAAAACCCGTAAATTGCAGAGGAAAAAGCAGCTAAAATAAAAACAGTCAATTATGGGGTGAAAAAAAATTTAATCATAATACCAAATATTAGTAAAAAAGAACTGGCAATGACTTTAATAAGAAAGTATTATTTACTGATCCAAAATTAATTTTTATTTCAGTAATTTCATAAAAAAAATCAAGGGTATGCATACCTGAAAAGATATTGCAAATTGAGTCAACAGATAAGGGTAAATGGATAGAAACAAAAAGCACATCAAATCCCGTTGCCAGCTTTATTTTTATCCCTGCTTCCTATGACAAGGTACCTGAGAAAACAAATTTTGGTTTCCAGCAATTTACGTCGTTGATCAATTAAACTAACTAAATTAGTCACTTAAATTAATTAGTTAAATCAAAACCGTCATTCAAACTTTTGAAACGGACTGACAACTTTTTTCGAAGTATCATATTGACAGAAATACACAAGACCTTCGATGGCAAAGCCGCATGAAGTTTGGCATTAACTGTGAGCCAAGGGTCGCAATTTCGAAGCAACATTAATGAAAATATCTTTCGGATTGGACACGGACTCTCTAAAGACACATGAAAAGTCTTCACCATTATCCAGTACAATATCAAACTGAGATCCAAGAACCTCTTTTTAAGGATGCCGGTGAATTGATTAAACAAATACCGCAGACCCACCTAATATTTTAACTGATAGAGAGATTTTGGTGTCTTCCAGCAAAAAAAGGTTGCATCAACATCATCATCATTTTATTTATAGCCCATCACAAAAAAAATGGGCAGAGCCCAGAAAAAGACAGAGTAAAAATAAAGAAAATAAAAACAGAAATGGCCAAAGATCGGAAGACTTCTGACATTCACTAGAGAAATCACAAATGCGCTTCTCAATAATCCCAGCTGGGTTTACCGATTGATCTTTGCAGAAAAGAGTTACTTGTCCAAGTTGGAAGGTCCATTAAATACTTTGCAAATTTAAAATAAAGGTGATAAGCTTGCTTTCTCTTACCACAATTAAGAAAAGACCAAACAGGAGCAAGAGCAAGTAAATGAAAAACTGTTAGGCTGTTATATAACTGAGAACGGTGAACTCTACTCAGATACAAAAAGCTTGAAGCCATGGATGCATGCGCAGCCTGGATCTTAGTAGCAAAATTTTTCATAGCCAAGGTTTACAGTTTCTTTAAGGTTTGCTCCAATAGGCATGCCCAGGTGAGTATCGTTTCGGCATCATGCCGAAACCATACAAAGACACAGCTTTTAGCTTAGCTCTTGCTCCCCGCCTACTTTGGCTCAAATAAGATGCCTCTTCTGATAGATGTACTCACAATGAAAATTCAGAAGCACACCCCAACCTCCTTCCCCAAAGGTGTTGCAAATAATTTGAACTCGAAAGGCTTGTGTTTGTCGAAGGGCTTTGACGTAATTTTTAGACACAAATTTCCCTCCCTACCACAGCTTAACCAGGATCACCTCCCAAAAGAGACGAGCAAAAAATTTCCAATAATCACTTCAATTTACAGCTTATCTGGGTGGGATAAAACGAGTTTTATATCGTGATTTGTGTAGTTTTGATAGTTAGCTAAAATTCATACTTTTTCTTCTTTATTTTGTTGTTGTTTCTTTATCTTTGATAGTTTCCTTTTCAAGGTTTACTGATTTCTTAAGTTAATTAAGTATGTTTTGATGTGTCAAATGGTTTTTTCGTGCTTATTGTATTTGGTGGAAATGTATTGTTTCTCCTCGACAATATAACTTTTTTGAGTTTTTGTTTTTACTCTTATTCTTTATCCCAAGCAGTTCGTGAATAAGAAACTGTAAATAAAGAGCGACTAGGCCAGGTAACAGCAGGAACTCAATAGATACATAAAACGAATTGTCTTTTATACTAATTCTAAATATATATAATTCTTTAAGTTTAATATTACCCATCAAAAGCTACGAGTCTGAGAATATTTTTCTGTTTATCTAAAAGAGGGGGGCAAGGATAATATCAAACGATTTTAATGAAAATCAGACCATAGATTCAGCATATCAGAAAACCCTACTATAGAGGTTTCACGCTCTTATCTACAAATATATGGAATTTTGTACTTTTTGCCAAAAGAAAGACCACAGATGCGTTTTTTTTTCAGGGGTGAGCGTACCAAGCCAATGGTCCTTGAAGATCGGGAGAGAGCTCATTCGAACAGAAATCAGAAGTTCTAAATAATGTTTAGAACTATAAATAAGTAATTAAATAATAATAAAATAAGTCCCCTTTTTTGCAAAGACATCCAGTCAAAAATTTTCAGACAGCCATTTTGTTTATAATGTTTAATAATGTTTAATCATTTTGTTAATAATGTTTAGAACTATAAATAAGTAATTAAATAAAAATAAAATAAGTCCCCTTTTTTGCAGACATCCAGTCAAAATTTTTCAGACAGGCATTTTGTTCAGCATAGTTGAAAGGCTCCATAAATATGCATTTGGGGATGACTTGACCATGAGAAACGGGCTGCAAGTTACGCAAATCGTCCATTTTTCACATGTAGTATTTGTTATTGGGAAGCATATGGAATTTACTGATGGGCTGGGAATTTTCAGCAGGAGAGGGGATGAAAAACCCCAGGAGAGGGGATGAAAAGGAGATTGAGTTTTAGGGAGTCTCTCCCCCCTTTCGAAAATCAGGGAAATTTTTCTCAGGCGGGTAGTGTTGATGGGTCACATTAAGCTTGATGAGATGCATGTATTTTAAATAATCTTCAATATATGATTATTTAATATGTTCATTGTTATTAAGATTCTGTTCCTTTTAGTTTCGGTCACTTATGAGGTTTTCGGTTATTTCTTATCTTATGGGGAAAAAATATTTGGCTTCAATTTTATAAATTTTCAAAGAAGAAATCGTTCAATTCTTGCACGAGTATGTTCCGAACAATATCTTATAATTATTACATTAAATTGCTCTTTCTAGATTTAAGAAAACTTGTTGCAAAAATAAAAACAAAAAATTATTCGATCTCAGATTACTACATATATCTTCCTGACGACAACTGGGATCGAACCTGATCGCTTTTGGCACAGCGATAGAGACGCATCCACTAGACTGTCGTGAGGTATCTATGTGTATGATTTATTCAGATACTGACTTGCTGAATGAACTATAACAGCTGATGTCATTTGAAATAACAATTTTTTTAAAGTAGTGGATTTTACAATCAAGATCATAAGTTTATCATCAAGTTTTTACCTAAATAAACAAGTTTTAGCAAAGAAATAATTAAAAGTAAGACAATTAGAGAAATTTCCATAAACCTTTGTTATTATCATAAGCTTGTATTGACTAAAGTTCTTGAACAGGGAGTTTTCCTAGAGTCGACGTTTAACTGCCCCCCCCCCCTCTTCGACTTTGAAAACCCCTGTGGAATATATTTGGGTCTTTTCTCTTAAACAGAACACATTAAAGAATTGAAGGAACTATTTGATAAAAACCAGTTTGGCTCTGTGGAATTGGTTGTGATTTGTTTATTTTGAGAGTGAAAAACAACGATGCAAGTATATTTTAATTAAATATTTAATATTTAGGGATGGTTAGGGGTTATGTTAAATAAGGTTAGGTATTTAATATCCTCCTTAAATCCTATAGCATTCTATAGAATTGCCTATAGCAAAGAGCTAATGCAATAATATTTTTTATCTATTTAAAGATAATTTCCTCTTCTATGCCCAAAATATGGCACCCTATTATATTATTTTAATTATGTCTAGCAAACGGACGATTTCAACTTTTCTTTTTTAATAAAATTAAAATTTCCACTTTTGTGCCTTATTTTAATTTCCACTTCTATACCCAAAATATGGCGCCCTTATATATTATTCCAATTATATCTAGCAAACAGACAATTTCTACTTTTGGGTTTTAATTAAAACCATAATTTTCGCTTTTGTCCCTTATTTTAATTTCCACTTCTATGCCAAAAATACGGCGCCCTGATATATTATTCCAAATGCATCTAGCAAACAGACAATTCTAACTGTTCTTTTTTAGGAAAATTAAAATTTCCACTTTTGTGCCTTATTTTAATTTCCACTTCTATACCCAGAATATGGCGCTCTAATATATTATTCCAATTATATCTAGCAAACAGACAATTTCGACTTTTTCTTTTTTAATAAAATTATAAATTTCACTTCCATGTCTAATTTTAATTTTCACTTCTGTGCCCAAAACATGGCGCCCTAACATACTATTCCAATTATATCTAGCAAGCAGACAATTTCTACTTTTCTTTATTAATAAAAAGAAATTTGTTCTTTATTTTAATTTGTTCTTTATTTTATTTATAAATTTTCAAAGAAGAAATCGTTCAATTCTTGCAAAAGTATGTTCCGAACGATCATATATATATAAAAATAAGTTGTCTGTTTGTGTGTGTCGAGTGACGTCATGTTTGTCGACTGACGTCATGTTTGTCAACTGATGCAATTACATACCGGGACACCAGGACACAAATGACAACCAGGACACAGGGAATATAAATGACGACCGGGAACCTCAAAGAGAAATTACAGACTGGGACACCCGGACACAAATCACGACCGGGACAAAGGGAATATAAATGACGACCGGGACACAGGGACACAACTACAACGGGGACGCAGGGGGCACAGGCGGGATATATATATGACGACCGAGACACAGGGATTGTTCGAATAGAAATTACAGACCGGGACACCGGGACGCAAATGACGACCGGGACACAGAACGCCTCCCTCTATACGCTAAAGTTTGACTCTTTCTCTTAGCTCTACTTTTTAAAAAAGGAAAAAACTTTAACGTAAAGAGCAGGGTGTTGAGGAAGAAAAGCCCCTTTCATATAGGGAGTAATTTCTGTTCGTTTTAAGTTTTAATGTCGCTCCTTACTTTCATTTATAAAAAATTATTTTTTTTATTTAATTTCTGGACGTTTTTTAATTCATGCAGGTTTTGATCTTGGCTCTCCGCACTTACGTAATTAAAACGAAATTTGTATATTAATTTTTTTTTTGGCTAAATGGCTTTCTCATAGTTTTAATCGGAAAATTTTGATAAAAAAGGAGAGAGGAAGCCTAGCTGCCCTCTAATTTTTTGATTACTTAAAAAGGCAACTAGAACTTTTAATTGTTTTACGAACATTTTCATTAGTAAAAAATATTCGTAATTTACGAATTAACTTACGTAACGAACTTCTATGTTCGTATATTTTTATTGCGTATATGAGGGAGTTCACCCCTCGTCGATACCTCGCTCTTTACACTAAAGCTTAAATTCTGTCCCAATTCCTTAAGAATGACCCTTGAATCACAAAGGCCGTAGAATAAATAGCTGAAATTACTAAAAATACTTTCGCGTAAAGAGCGAGGTATTACGAGGAGGTAAACCCCTCATATGCGCAATGATTTCTCCTCGTTTTAAGTTTTAATGCTGCTCCTCACTTTCAGTAGAAAAAACTTCTCATTTTTTATTTTTTATTTTATTTTTTCCTTGTTTTTTTAAATAATGCGAAAAAATCCTGCGCCCCCTTCATTGAAAGTCTCTTCCCCCATGAGAAGTTTTTCCATGGAAATATCCTCCCGCGTAACTCCCCCCCCCCCCACATCAACTCTCCCTCCGAAACCAAAAAAATCCCCCTGAAAACGTCCGTACATTTCCCAGTAACCTATATGCAAACACAGGTCAAAGTTTGTAACTTGCAACCCCTCCCAGGGAGACTGTGGGGTAGTAAGTCGTCCCCAAAGACATAGTTATTAGGTTTTTTGACTATGGTGAATAAAATGGCTATCTCAGAATTTTGATCCGGTGGCTTTTGGGAAAAAATGAGCGTGGGAGACACTTAAAAAGAGCACTAGAACTTTTAATTTCCTTTAGAATGAGCCCTCCTGCGATATTCTAGGACGTCTGGGTCGATACGATCACCCCCGAAAAAAAAAAAATAAAAATAAAATAAACACGCATCCGTGATTTGTCTTCTGGCAAAAAATGCGAAATTCCACATTTTTGTAGATAGGAGCTTGACACTTCTACAATAAGGTTGTCTGATACGCTGAATCTGATGGTGTGATTTTCGTTAAGATTGTATGACTTTTAGGGGGTGTTTTCCCCTATTTTTTAAAATGAGGCAAATTTTCTCAGGCTCGTAACTTTTGATAGGTCAGACTAATCTCGATGAAAGTTATATATTTGAAATCAGCATTATAATGCGATTTTTTTTTTAGTAGCTATTGGTATCAAAATTCCATTTTTTAGAGTTTTGGTTACTATTGAGGCGGGTCGCTCCTTACTATAGTTCGTTACCACGAACTGTTAGATTAAATAAAAAAAACAAGTTTTTTTAACGGAAAGTAAGGAGCGACATTAAAACTTAAAACGAACAGAAATTGCTTCGTTTCTGAAAGGGGCTGCTTCTCATCAATGCCCCACTCTTTAAGCTAAAGTTTGACTCTTTCTCTTAACTCTACCTTTTAAAACAGTAAAAAACTTTAGCGTAAAGAGTGGGGCGTTGATGAGAAGCAGCCCCTTTCATAAACGAAGTAATTTCTGTTCGTTTTAAGTTTTAATGTCGCTCCTTACTTTCCGTTAAAAAAACTTGTTTTTTTTAATTTAATTTCTGAACGTTTTTGAATCAATGCATGTTTTGATTTTGGCTCTGCGCAGATGAATAATTTAAACGAAATTTGGTTATTTATATTTTTTTGGCTAAATGGCTTTCTCATAGTTTTGATCGAATGATTTTGAGAACAAAAGGAGCGGGGGAGAAGGCCTGGCTGCCCTCCGATTTTTTGGTTACTTAAAAAGGCAACTATAACTTTTTATTTTTTACGAATGTTTTTATTGGTAAAAGATATACGTACCTTACAAATTAGCTTACGTAACGAACTTCTGTATTCTCATGTTTTTATTTATTTATTTATTAATACCAAATGCGGTAAGCTTTCAAGCTTGTCGCAATAAACATAATAACTAGAAATTATGACAATACTGACAACACAATACACTCATACAAATCAATGAAAATAACAACTATAGCAAACACTGACAAATAATACTATAAAATATTTAAATATGATATACTTTGAAAATTTGTTTCTGCTAGATTTGTTTTGAATCTGTTTATGTCATCTGTTAGAAATGTTTTAGGTGGAAGGTCATCCCATGGCTTCCACACCCTGCTGTAAAATGAATGTTGGCCTATTTTCCTTTTTAAAAGTGAGGGGTACAATTTATGTGGGTGATAACGGGTCCTGTTAGCGTCATTAAATGTGAAGAAATGTGATGTACTTATATTATCAATGCCTTTGATTATACGGAATGTGTTAATAATGTCTGCCCTATCCCTTCGGAATTGAAGACTTGGCAATCCTAGCCTTTGCAGTCTATTTTCATACAGTAAATGTTTCAAATAAGGTTCAAGCTTAGTTGCTCTTTGCTGTATTTTTCAACCCTTGCTCTGTCTTTTTTATTCAATGGATACCATACTGACGAATTGTATTCGAGTATAGATCGAACTGTTGATTTATAAATGGCAATGAATGAACGAAGATTAAACTTACGGAAATTCCGTCTAAGACATAATAGCTGATAGTTTGCATTACGAGTTACTTCAGAGACATGCCTGTCAAACCTAAGACTAGAATCAAAATGAACACCAAGGTCACGGACATTTTCAACCGGTAAGATTGAATGTCCAGCAAGATGGTATTGGTAAATTTGTTCTACTTTGCCGAAGTAATGGACGACTGTACACTTATTTTCGTTGACAAACATGGAGTTAGCATTACACCAAATGTGCACTGAATCCAAGTCTTTTTGAAGCAACGAAGCTTCATCTGAATTTGTCAAGGAGCGGTAGAGCTTTACCTCATATGCGAACATTTTGACTGTGGAATGGTAGACAACAAGAGTTAAGTCATTGATGAAAAGCCAGAAAAGTACTGGACCAAGGCAACTACCTTCTGGAACTTCACTTAAAACTATCTCAGCAGAGGACAAAACATCACCCACAATCACTTTCTGCGTCCTGCTTGTTAGATAATCACCAATCCAATTAAACGTTCTGGCATCAATGTGATATATCTCACACTTTTGAAGTAAAAGCGGAATGGAAATTTATCAAACGCCTTAGAAAAATCTATATAAATGCAATCAAACCTGAGACCTTCATCTGCCATCCTATGGAAGTTAGTAATTACTTCCAAAAGCTGTGTATTACATGAACGTTTTTTACGGAAACCGTGTTGAGATGGATGCCAAAGAAGATTTGATTCGAAATAATTTTGTATTCTCTTGACAATTAGTTTTTCCATAGCTCTGGAAAAAATTGAAGTGTTTGATATTGGTCTATAGTTTTTAAATTGTGATTTTGTGCCAGTTTTATACAGGGATTTAATTATTGCTTTTTTCCATGCCAAAGGGCAAGTACCAGACGCCAGACGCAGATTATACAAATATGTCAGTGGCTCAGTGAGTACTGTTGCAAGCTCTTGGATCATATGGTTTGAAAATTCATGAATGTCTGGTGATTTATTTGTGTCAAGATGCTTCAGGACCTCAAAAATTTGTTGATCATCAAAGTCAGAATCAACAAAATCTATTGTGAAATTGGTAGAAAAAACAGGTTCAATAGGAGTTTCACTGTGAGGTCGTGTAAAAACAGATGAGAAAAGTTTATTAAAATGTTCAGCTTTTTCATTATCATTGTCTATATTTGTCTGTATTTCAGGGTCAGTGAATGAAGCTGAGGATGGGGACTGTGAAGTCTGGTTTTTTCTTATATATTTCCAAAACCTTTTTGGGCAACTTTGAGCAGATGCAATGATAGAAGATTCAAGTGCCTGACGATCTGACTCAAGAAGCCTACTTGCTCTATTTCTTGCTCTTTTATATCTTATCCATGACTCAGTGCTTCTTATTTTAATATACTCACGCCACCCATAATTTTTTTCGCTAATAGCTTGTAGAATTTCTCGAGGAAGGGTTTGCCTATTTTTATAGAGCTGACTATATAGTCGGAATAAACTTGTTTTGACCCACTACCAAAGCTTCATGAATCAGCTCAAATACCTCATTAACATTGTATTTCTTTTCCCTCAACTGTTCCGTGATACATAGTGATAAAATGAAATTTCGGAAAGACTCATAATCACCTTTAGTGTAATTATATTTAAGGCTCTGTTTTTGAGGAGTAGAATCATCACCCAAAGATTTTAACGACAGTTTAAGAATGGTGTGATCACTTTTTCCTAATGGAGGTAGAATTTCAATATTTCTAACATCGTCAGGAGATTTTGTTATTACCAAGTCAAGGACAGAAGGATTCGAATCATCCCGAAATCGTGTAGGCTCCTGAATGTGTTGGCATAGGAACGTGTCCTGCAATTTTTGAAGGAAATGATTGATTAGAAAGCGATGTTATGTGATTTTTCCAATCAATGGAAGGTAGGTTAAAATCACCCACCACTAATACCTTTGAACTAACTGTTGAAACATTGTGAAGATATTGTAATAAATTTGCATTATTATTTGAAGATAGCTCATTAACACTAGAACCTCTATACACTGCAACAATTCTAATACTATTGTAGACCTAGGAAATTTTACATCAACCACTAAACATTCATTAATACTCAGTGCTAAAGGATCATTTACTTCTGTGTACTTAAGCAACGAATGAACATAAACAAAAATTCCACGTTTACAGTTAGTATTCACTAATAAAGTATAACCCTCAACCTTTTGAAAATATACTTCTGGATGTGCACAATTCTTAGGTAAAGATTCAGTAACAACAACAAAATGAGGCTTATGCACTGACATCAATGACTGTAATTCTTCAACTTTATTTGATAAAGTATCTGCGTTGGTGTAGAGCACAAGGAAGTTATTGTTCCATAACTGCTTCCCTAGGGATTTGCGAGCTATTTTCACCTCGAAAAGAGTTTATCTTTACAAGTTCTAGACCACCCTTTCCATCTTTAATTTTCCAACCGGATTTTCCTGCTGTCACTTTTTGGTTAAGTTCCTCTTTCAGAGCGTTATACCTTTTCTTTTGAACAAGTTCTAGTTTTGTACGATCATGAGAAAAGTTAAAAGTCGGGTATGAGGATCTTATAGTGTTCAGGTGACCACTCAAGAAGAAAGAAGCAGCATCACGTTCTATGGGGCTACGAAAAAACAGTTTGATCGGACGACATTTTCCATTATTTAGTCATCCCAAACGAACTGTAAATGAACATTTGACAGGGCAATTCTGCAAAATTACTAGATTCAGGAGCTTTAAATCAACCTCATTTTGACTCTTCTTAGTACTACAGTTTGAATCCTCTTGAAGTCCAAATACAACTAAATTTTTTCGTTTCATGACCAAATCTTCTAGAATAGCATTGGCTGTTTCCTTGCTTTTTATTTCATTTTTCAATTTTTCACTAAGGTTATCAAATTCGACTTTGAGCGATGTAGTGGCGTGCTTCTTTACAACCTCAACAGAGCATTTGGCAGATACGTCTTTTTCTATCTGTGTTAATCGATCACTTATTGGTTTCAGTAGTTTTTCAAATTTATCTTGAAGCTTAATTTCGATTGTTGAAAATGAACACCTAATTTCGCTCTTTATTATGTCTTTGATCTCACTGGGTGTTATTCCTTGAGTTCCAGAGCCCTTTTGCTTGCAAATAAGACAATGCCAGAGTGACCCAAGACCACGTGTCATCTTGTTAAACAAATCATACTCCGACTTGCTCGTTTCAATGCATTCAATGCACAACCATGCATCACACATATCGCATGAAAGGGCACAACTATCATCCTTTAGCCCCATATCACATATCAAGGTTTTTTGACTATGCTGAATGAAATGGCTGTCTCAGAATTTTGATCCGGTGAGTTTGGGAAAATAATTAGCGTGGAAGGGGGCCTAGGTCCCCTCCAATTTTTTTGGTCACTTAAAAAGGGCACTAGAACTTTTCATTTCCGTTAGAACGAGCCATATCGCAAGATTCTAGAACCACTGGGTCGATACGATCACCCCTGGGGAAAAAAACAAAACAAACAAACAAACAAATAAACACACATCCGTGATCTGCCTTCTGGGAAAAATACACAATTCCACATTTTTGTAGATAGGAGCTTGAAACTTCTACAGTAGGGTTCTCAGATATGCTGAATCTGGTGGTGTGATTGTCGTTAAGATTATGTGACTTTTAGGGTTTTTTTTTCCCTATTTTTTTTCCTAATAAGGCAAATTTTCTCAGGCTCGTAACTTTTGATGGGTAAGACTAAACTTGATTAAACTTATATATTTAAAATCAGCAGTAAAATGCAATTCTGTCGATGTAGCTATTGATATCAAAATTCTATTTTCTAGAGTTTTAGTGACTATTGAGCCGGGTCGCTCCTTACTACAGTTCGGTCGCTCGTATATGTATATATATATATATATATATAAATATATATATATATATATATATATATATATATATATATATATGTATATATATATATATATATATATATATATATATATATATATATATATATATATATATATATGTATATATATATATATATATATATATATATATATATATATATATATATATATATATATATATATATATATATATATATATATATATATATAACAAAAGTTTTCATAGCCAAGATTTACAGTTTCTTTCAGGTTTGCTCCAATAGGCATGCCCAGGTGAGTATCGTTTTGGCATCATGCCGAAACCATACAAAGACACAGCTTTTAGCTTAGCTCTTGCTCCCCGCCTACTTTGGCTTGAATCAGATGCCTCTTCTGATAGATGTACTCACAATGAAAATTTAGAAGCACAACCCAACCTCCTTCCCCACAGGTGTTGCAAATAATTTGAATTCAGGGAAGGCTTTACAAGGTCAATGAATTTTAATTCTGGCTAACTTTGGTTGAGACACAACGACCCATTTTGGTGAACACCTTGATGACTAGAATTTAGTTATTCCCCTCTAAGAGAGGTTATTTTCCAGACATCACAAAGCAAAACAAGGATATGACTCCATCTTCCCACCCAGTTGGGTAGAGACCCAAATTCTCCTTCTGGTAGAGACGTTGATGGAAATTATTTAACAGCTCTCCCCTTTCCCATGCTCATCAGAGAAGATTCAACGAGATCAAAGTCCCAAACGGCACAATTAGGGCACTAGTCATCACTCCTCGACATCAAACTTGATTCAGATAGATGTTAAGATGTTTGAAGAAGAAGAGATTACGCTGACTGTTCCTCTTCTCTGCAGAGGTAAAATCGGTTCTTGAATTCATGTTTGAAATTAGGCAGATTTTGTCACACTAAATAAAAGAAGTGAGGCTACTTGAAGTATTTGTCGAAAGGCTTTGACATAATTTTTAGACACAGATTTCTCTCCCTGCCACAGCTTAACCAGGGTCACCTCCTAAAAGACACAAGCAAAAAATTTCCAATATTCACTTCAATTTACCGCTTATCTGGGTGGGATAAAACGAGTTTTATATCGTGATTTGTGTCGCAATTTTGATAGTTAGCTAAAATTCATACTTTTTCTTCTTTATTTTGTTGTTGTTTCTTTATCTTTGATAGTTTCCTTTTTAAGGTTTACTGACTTCTTAAGTTAATTAAGTATGTTTTGATGTGTCACATGGTTTTTTTCATGCTTGTTTTATTTGGTAGAAATGTATTGTTTCTCCTCGACAATATGACTTTTTTTGAGATTTTGTTTTTACTCTTATTCTTTTTCCCAAGCAGTTCGTGAATAAGAAACTGTAAATAAAGAGCGACTAGGCCAGGTAACAGCAGGAACTCAATAGATACATAAAACGAATTGTCTTTTATACTTACTCTAAATATATATAATTCTTTAAGTTTAATATTACCCATGAAAAGCTACGAGTCTGAGAATATTTTTCTGTTTATCTAAAAGAGGGGACAAGGATAATATCAAACGATCTTAATGAAAATCAGACCTTACATTCAGCATATCAGAAAACCCTACTATAGAGGTTTCACGCTCTTATCTACAAATATATGGAATTTTGTACTTTTTGCCAGAAGAAAGACCACAGATGCGTTTTTTTCAAGGGTGAGCGTACCAAGCCAATGGTCCTTGAAGATCGGGAGAGAGCTCATTCGAACAGAAATCAGAAGTTCTAGTTCCCTTTATAACTGACCAAAAAGATTAGGGGGCAACTAGACCCCTCCCATGTCCCCTTTTTTTCAAAGACATCCATTCAAAATTTTCAGACAGCCATTTGGTTCAGAATAGTTGAAAGGCTCAATAAATATGCATTTGGGGATGCCTTGACCATGAGAAACGGGCTGCAAGTTACGCAAATCGCCCATTTTTCACATATGGTATTTGTTATTGGGAATTATATGGAATTTACTGATGGGCTGGGAATTTTCAGCAGGAGAGTGGATGAAAAGCCCACGCTTATACATTAATGTCCTTTTTACAGTTTCCCTGTTTACAGTTTATTTAGCATTTTTAGTAAATTTATGGGGGGGGGGGAGATTTGGAACCCGTCACAAAATTATAAGATGTTATTTCTAGAACCAATAATTCTAGATATTGTCCCCAAATTACAATAAATGTTGAAAGAATTTTACTTCCCAGTGCCTGTGACGACAGCCCCCGTTATTTTACAGTTGTTAGACTTTTAGTTGTGGAAGGAGGCAGTACCTAAACTCTTGTTTGTTTTTATTTTTTGTATTTTTTTAGGCTTGATTTGCATATTCAGTTTAAGTTTTATTCGTTTTAAGATTTATTTATTCATATATATTAGTACCTGTAGTATGTTTGTTTGCTATGATTGTTTATCCAATTTATGTTTGTTTTGGGTTTGATTTATGATTCAATGGCAAAATATTTTTGTTCGTTTTAAGCTTGACTTGAATATTCAATTTAAGCTTTACTCGTTTTAAAATTCATTTATTTATTTATATTAGGACCTGTTGAATGTTTTTCCATGATTATTTATTTAATTGCTGTTCATTTTGGGCTTCATTTCTTTTATAATAGAAATTTCTGGTCGATTTGAGTTTGAATTATTGTATATTTCTATTTCTTCTGACATTAAGTTTAATATAGAATTTACTTTTCTTTGAAAAAATTCTTTCTCTGAAAGTTTTTTCTTTTAATCAATACTAGTTTTAAACAATGAACGAATTGCCTAACTTACATGCCTTGTCCAGGGGACTACGAAGAGATTGACATCCCCAAAAGCATAGTTATAAAACCTTTCAATAATGCTGAACAAAATAACTCTCTTAAAATTTTGATTGGATGTGTTTCGGAAAAGATGCACTT
This sequence comes from Artemia franciscana, assembly GCF_032884065.1. Lineage (NCBI taxonomy): Eukaryota > Metazoa > Arthropoda > Branchiopoda > Anostraca > Artemiidae > Artemia > Artemia franciscana. The sequence goes on along the minus strand of NC_088866.1, from coordinate 57,810,001 downwards.
GGGGGAAGGGTGCTGGTTGCCCTCCATTCCCTCTTGACTCTTAAAAACGACTCTGGAATTTTCGACGCCAAATCATATAAGCCCTATTCGAAGTTTATGCGATCACAAGTTCCATAAAACATTATATGCCCAGGGGCATTAGTTACAACTCTTATCCCTGGGCTATGGGAGGTTGTGTCCACCCTGGATGCATTGTTATATGTCCTTTGCTCTATTGTGAATAAAATGGTTATCTCACAATTCTGATCAAATACGTATGAGGGAAAAGGGTGTCGTATGGAGAGGGGGGCTAGTTTCTCTCCATCACTTTCGACTATTAAAAGGGAGCTTGAACTTTACATTTCCGATCAAATGACCTCTAAAATTTATGCGACCACCCCTTTCATAAAAACTTTATTTGCCACCGGAACATAACTTTCAACCCCTGCTCCCAGACTCTGAGGAGTTGTGTCAATCTCAAAGGACTTGTTAAGTTATCTTTGGAGTATTTTTTGAACAAAATGGATATTTCAATCGGATGCTATCAATTTCAATCGGATGCATTTGAAGAAAAGAGTACGTGGGAGAGGCTACCTCCGATCACTATGAATCTTAAAAAAGGGTATTTAAACTTCTTATTTCCAATCCAATGAGCCCCCTTCGAAGTATATACGACCATTCCCTTCCATAAGACGTTAGTTGTCATGGGCCATAGCCAAAAACAAGTTTCCTGAGGGCTCTGGGGAGGTGTCATCTCCAAAAACATAAATACTGGACCTTTCAACTATGCTGAACAAAATGGCTATCTAAAAATATTGATTGGATGTGTTTGAAGAACTGATTGGCGTGGGGGAGGGGGACTCGTAACCCTACAACCCCTTTCAACTATTAAAAAGCGCACTAACCATTTCAACTTCAAATCAAATGAGCCCTTTTCAAAGTTTCCACGACAACTCTTTCTATAAGAAGCGCTCTGTTCTAAAACAAACCAAAAACAAAAGATAATTGAATAATACATTGTGCATTGCAGCTACTTCTTCAACCATGAAACATAATATATCTAACATATATCACACACTGGACGTATCAAAGAACGACTCAAAATTGATACTAACGTCATTATGTAATTTTACAACGTCATTTATGGCTCTAAATTACGTTTATGACGTCATTCATCATCTTGTATACAATGATGCAGTTTTGTCAAAAAATTGATTTTACTTCAAATTTTGGGTATGTAGGTGTGGCAATTCTTTTAAAATAACCCCTTAAAAAGCTCCCTTTGATGTTTCATTGCCCCACTAAAAGTAAGGTAAAAAAGGAAAAGGAGGACACATCAGCACTACCCATGCAACAGCCAGGCGTGACTACAGAATTTTCCACCATGGTGATTCCAATAGTGTAAATTTTGATTCGATCTGAAGTCCATTTTAGGGGATCTGAGGCCATTTTTTAAAAATTTCTTTCACAATAACAGTTTTGTCAGAATGTTATTCGCACGTTCCAGTATACTCAAGGGCTTACAACTGTAAGTTTCAGAATGATCAGGGACAAAGATTAGCCCATTTAAGAGTTTCTTTGCCCTGAAGCACCTTCCCTCTTCCCCATCAAAATGTGTAACTCGCATTGCCTAGAGAACAATCCCTACGAGTTTCAAGCCAATCAGACACCCAAGAACAAGCATGATCCTCTTTTGTCACTATAAAACCTACCTTTAAACACTTGGCAGTTTGAATTATTTAAGGTGCCTTCCCGAGAGGCTTTAGACGCCGTGACATCTCGGGGGACATATTAAAAGGATATATTCAACTATTCTGAAAAAAATGGCTCTGTCAAAATCTTATTTGGGTTATTCAGATGGTTATTGTGGGTCAGTTGCAAAAATTCTAACAAAAAAAAAAAAAAAAACACAAAAGGAAGGCTGGTTGCCCTCCAAACACTTTCTAATTTTGAAAAGGGTACTAGAAATTTGAAAATTTCAGCTACATCCCACTGGCTGTTTTCACCATGAGAAGCAACAAAAATAAGATAATAGAGACTAGGCGTAGTGAGCACAATGAATCTCCATTAATCAATTTTGCTTCCAATTCCTCTTCAAGTTTGCAAGGAAATTGCTGGGTGATTTTCTCTCTGTGTATTTAATGTCTTTGAATACGACTTACCTGCTCTCGATCTTGCTATCTTGGAAACATATCTCGAAAATCCACTCCATTTATGACATATTTTCCTACCCCATTTCCAACTACAGTTTGCTCTGGACCAGCACGACTTTCGTCGACCTGAAAGAAATTCCTGAATTAGAAAGGAAAGCAGAAAGGAAAGAAAAACGAAAAACATTTAAAACTGAAGGGGGAAGAATTTAGAGGAAATGATATGAAAAAGGGAGATCAGTATAGAATTAAAGTGGAAGTGAAACCTCAAGTTTAGAGTAATTCAAACATCACTTTTTTCAACTGTATCTATTACTTATTCCAATATTCCTAATATTCCAATATTCAGAAAACCATAGAAAAAGACTGAAAGGAAAATATTCCTGAATCAAGAAGAAAAAGAAAGGGGAAGAAAAGGATAGCAACAGATAGAACACATAATTTATCAAAAGTACTTGTCACTGCAAGAAAAAAAAAACAATAAATAAAGTAGTATAAATAGTATAAAAAGGGATTTGCATATTATTATTATAATATGCAAATCCCTATTATAATAAATATTAGTATAAAATAAATAATAAATATCAGTTAATGCAACACAAGATGGTTAATAGCTATAACCTTGTTTAATGAATAGTTATAACCGCTTACAAAGGTAAACGGATGCGTGAATATTAGACAAAGTTTGTAACAACTCAATATAAGCATACTTTTAGACATTTAGTATATTTTTAGGCTTTCAGAAAACCCTGCAATAAGAATCTATAGATAGTAGGCACTGCAATGTACAAGTTTCAGGGTCTTTTGAGATTCAATACCACCACTGCCTGAATACACACACAGTGGTTGGCAACCCTGAAATCAGAATATGAAGATAGTAAGTACCAAAAAGTACAGATATCAGGCAATTTTGAGGATTACCAGCACTATAGATAACCATCCAAAATAATATTACACATAATTTTACTTGCACTATAGATAAATATTATTAATTGCTAAAGGTCGTCCTTTTCGGCAGACCATCCAGCGTCACGCGACAAAAACAAATCCCCAAATGAAGTGGGAAGAAAGGATGTTAAGGAAACCAGGACTTCTTGGTGGGATATAAAGACTTAGAACAGCAGAAGAGCGAGCGCAGTTGTGTTGGTCTCAGACAGTTCGGTGCTGCGGTGACTTTTTAGTATTAGCAGTTACAGATTTTTTTTTCGTGTGATCTGACAACTTTGCCAGCAGAGCCAGTAAACAAGCTTCAGACCTTTTTGAACACTTCTACCACTGTTGCTAAATATAATTATTAAATGTGCATTGCTTTAGGAAATAAAAATTATTTCTAAAAGCGAATTTTCTGATGAACAGGCTGAATCATAAAGAGCTAAATATCTAAATGTCAAAACAGTGGTGAACTGTCAAGTAAATAACAGCCACCTCTATATCTCTCAATATTATCTGGTAAAAAAGATAATGATATAAGAATGAAAGCTTACCATATGAGGTCATGAAGGGTCTTCCCTCACTGTTATACATAAGATCTGGGGCTTCGAGAGCTTCAAATTGCGACGCAACAACACGTCTAAAGCCGTTAATATAATCCTTTTCCAAATATCCGTAATTGTGATTTGTCAACCGTTCAATAGTTTTAACAAATTGTGCTCTATGAAAGTCATTTAATTTCTCAACAAGCATCATCGACAGTTTGTCAGCAGTGATCCAATCTTCACCAATCAAAAATTCTTTCTTATCAACGAAATGCTTCCCTTCTCTTATCATTTTATCTTCATGTACATCTAAAGCTCGAAGTTTAGCTACCATATCACTTAGCGTTTGATAAAAGTTTGGTTGAACTGTATAAAAAAGAGGATGAAAGGGTCGACCAGATTCATCGAATTCAGCTTCTTTTCTTCTAGGGAAAATCTTATCAGGGTGTTTCATCATTGGTCTTGCCCTAGGCTCGAAAAGACCACTAGGAAACAAATATTCGATAGCCTCCTAAAATGAAAACAATCCTTCTTATAGCATTCATGAATAAAAGCACACTTACTTTTCATAGTCACAAAAATTATTTATGTATAATAAAAAATTAAATATAATATATAATAATAAAAACTTTTAAATTTTGTTTCCTGTCAATGAAACGCTTCCCTTCACGAACTGTTTTATTTTCGTACACATCCAAACATGACAGATAACTAACCGCTTAGCGTCTATTGAAAGGTAGGTTGTACCGAATAAACGGACCCAAATGTTGATCAGATTTGTCTAACTTAGCTTTTGTTCTTCTACAAGAAGATCTAGCCTCAGACAAGACCACTAGGAAATAAATCTTCGATAGAAATGATGCAAGTTCCACTTGTAAAAAATCATTCTTCATAGTTACAAAAACAATTTATACTTAATAACAAATATTCAAATATTACTTATTCAATTCCATTTACCTTTCAAAACCTTGATTAATTTTTGATTATGTCCCTTAAAACACGACTGTCAAATGAGGCAAAACCAAAAGCGCAAGAATTGTTGATTGCAAAACGGAAAAAAACATAAATAAATTTAAAAAAAAAGATGAAGAAGAGGAAGCGAGGAAAAGAGTTACATTCAGCATTTACCAGCACGGGACAAATGCCGCTGGATGAAATACAAAAAAGACGAAGAATTTAAAATATGTATTAGAAAAGGATCTTGTACATTTATATTATTATAGTCTTCTGTTGAAAAAAAAAGCCTTAGCATCTCACAAGCCCTTTGAAGAAATCAATTTGTTTTGTTAAATAATTGTGCATAAAATTATACCTTCTGCTGCAATACATATTCAATAGAAAGTTCATTGTAGTCAGAGAAAAAAATTATATGGAAATACTGGAAAAATATCAAATATATACATTTACTACGAGCGCTATGTTGCTAATAATTTCTTGATAGAATTCAGAGATAAGAATTTTCCCATTTTATTACAAATAATCCTTACGAGAGGGTATCATACATACCACTAGCCAGCTTGTTGGAAAACGGGTATATACGAGTTTTTTGCCTTTTCAAGACAGGCTGAACATTCAAGAATTCGTTCTTCTCAACCAAGCGCTTCTTTGATTATTTTATCTTCACGTTTGCCCGAAGTTTAACTACCAAATTACTTAGTGTCTGTTAAAAATCGGTTGAACTAGATAAAAGAGAGTGGGTTGGCCCGATTTGTCAAGCTCAGTTTGAGTTCTTCTAGAAAAAACT
>NC_088866.1:57770380-57804553 GCF_032884065.1 Artemia franciscana | reverse complement strand
AGGGCAATCTCTGGACTCAGTAGGGGGTGGGGGAGGTGACTGCAAATATAACAGAAGTGATTGTTGTATTTATAAAAATTACTTAGATTGACCTTTTCATTTTTGTTCGTGGCTTCCAAAACTGATTGAACTGGGGCTGTTCCCAAGTTTGGATTGGGTAGACGTTTCTTCAGGAGGTGGTAGAGGTTTGAAATTTAAAAAATTAAAATCCTTCGGTAATCTGATTGGTATATGGAGAATTCAGCTCTACATTTAGATCATTCAGTTGGCAAAGAAAACGGAACTTTATTTTCGGCTTCCCAAGAAGTATCTGTAACTGAAGAAGTGGGATCCCAGACAGGAGAGAAGGGCTCTAAACTGGATAAAGTTGGTTCCATCGGATTTGACGTCCTAGCACTCATTGTACTCTCAGTTTGATTAATTCCAGTGACAAGTGCTAGTGACAAGCAGGGCTCATTTTTTGGCACATTAAAAGACCAAATAATGCCTGAAGCTTCAGTAACCCAGTCATGATCAGTTCTTTGACCGTCTTCAATAATCGTATTTGGATCTATCTAGGAGCAATATTTTTGTATCAGTTCAAAATTATTCCTTGCAAGCTGGAAATCTTCTCGTGTATAGGAAGTCCTTAAACTGCTCCAAATATTTTGACAGTGTTTATAGCCCTTACTATACAAGTCATGGTCGACAAGAGCCAATGCGTATTTGAACTTGTATGCACAGAGAAATCTAATCGAGTAATTGGGAAAAGCAAGGGACATGGCGTATTCATAGGTTTCCATTGCTTGAATAAATTCTAGCAACTTAGATGGGTTGTACATCTCCTCCCTTGTGGGTATTATAACCCTTACTATACAAGCCATGGTCGACAAGAGCCAATGCATATTTGAACTTGTATGCAAAGAGATATCTAATCGAGTAATTGGGAAAAGCAAGAGACATGGCGTATTCATAGGTTTCCATTGTTTGAATAAATTCTAGCAACTTAGATGGGTTGAACATCTCCTCCCTTGTGGCCCCAATGAGCATCATCCACAGGGTTCCAAATTCCACTCCCGCAACTAGGTATCAAAAATATACGGCAAAGCTGTCTCCTTGTTGCTCCAAGGAATCAACCATAGCAATGATCGAAGTATTATCTAATTATGGGTTTTTGGACGAGTTAGATAATACCACAGCCAGGTGTTTTCGCCAGTCAATCATTTGGCTACTAGTTGAAATAGAGCATGCGACCGGTAGTAGTCCAGAATGCAGCTGGTAAAATGTCTGAAAAGAAGATGGTGACAATGACAATGCATACGCCTCCCTTACTTTTTTCACTGTTTGTTCGTCCATTGAGAAAGCGACCTTATAAGCTTCACCCCAGGAACTACATTCAATAGCGTAGTCTAGAGCTTCTTTTCTCTTCCCTGCTGCGATCAACTATTTAAACCAGTTGAAATCCAGAGATTTCCTATTATCAATCTTTGTAGGATAGATAAATTTTGGAAACATACCCCTAGCTTTTTCAGTCTGTTCATCTGGGTCACTGTTTGCACTGGACGTGGCTTCCAAAACTGGTTGAACTGGAGCTGCTCCCAAGTCTGGATTGGGGGTAGACGTTTCTTGAGGAGGTGGTAGAGGCTTGAAAATTAAAAAATGAAAATGCTTCGGTAATCTGATTGGTATATGGAAAATTCAGCTCTATGTTCTGATAATTCAGTCGGCAAAGAAAACAGAACTTTATTTTGGCTTCCCAAGAAGTATCTGTAACCAGAGAAGCGGGATCCCAGACAGGAGAGAAGGGCTCTAAACTGAATAAAGTTGGTTCCATCGGATATGACGTCCTAGCACTCATTGCACTCATAGTTTGATTAAATCCTGCTTGTGACAAGCAGGGCTCATTTTATGGCACATTAAAAGACCAAATAATGCCCGAAGCTTCAGTAACCCAGTCATGATCAGTTCTTTGACCGTCTTCATTAATCGTATTTGGATTTAGAAGAATTATTTTTATTATTAATATAGAATTATTATTTACAAGCCATGGTCGACAAGAGCCAATGCAGGGTTCCAAATTCCACTCCTGCAACTAGGTATCAAAAATAAGCCACATAACTGTCTCCTTGTTGCCCCAACGAATAACCATTAGCAATGATCGAAGTTTTATCTAATTTTTGGGTTTTTGTACGGGCTAGATAATGTCACAGCCAGGTGTTTTCGTCAGTCAATCATTTGGCTACTGGTTGAAATAGAGCATGCAATCGGTAGTAGTCCAGAATGCAGCTGGTAAAATGTCTGAAAGTAATATGGTGACAATGACCATAAATACACCTCCCTCAGTTTTTTCAACGTTTGTTCGTCCATTGAGAAAGCGACCTCATAAGCATCACCCCAGGAGCTACATTCAATAGCGTAGTCTAGACCTTCTTTTCTCTTCCCTGGTTCGATCAATCATTTAAACCAGTTGAAATACAGAGATTTCCTATTATCAATCTTTGTAGGGTAGATAAATTTCGGTTTGTCACCAATCAACAGTTTGCTTATTTTCCAATTTTCTGGGTATTCTCGCTCATTTGATTTTAACAACAGGTGTAAGAATTCCACCTTTTCAGGCATATTCATGTCATATATCACCATTTCAATGGCAAATTCAGAATCCAGCTTACCAGGAAATGGCTGCCCTTCAGACCATAAAGCCGAAATCGGCTGTCTCCTCATCCCCTGCTCCTAAAGAGACATACAAGTTTGAGAACTTCAGCTGAAGATGTTATTAGCCATGAAACTATGCCCCCTCTGGCCAACTTGACTCAAGATATTAGTGGGACAAATGTTTCTGAAGACCGACGCATGACGACGCATTTTGACACCCTAAATTGTTTTCCAGGGACTCGGATGGGACAATGACAATTAGGCTATAAAGTTTTTGTAAGGATCTTCTCTCAGCGGAATTAGAGGAGGTGCTATAATGAGGAAGTCAACGATTCTTATGTGGGAATTCTTACACCTGTTGTTACAACCATATGAGCAAGAATACCCAGAAAATTGGAAAATAAGAAAACTGTTGATTGGTGACAAAGGGGTAGGTATCTATCCTACAAAAATTTATAATAGGACATCTCTGGATTTCAACTGGTTTAAATGGTTGACCGAAGCGGGGAACAGAAAAGGACCACAGACAGTTCTTTTTGAAATTTTTGACTGAACTCTTTTATTTTTCAAGTTTTATGTTTCAATTACAGCTCCAGTTGTAATTGGATTCCTACTTACAGACTGAGCAGTCTTGGGTTGCCCTGCAAAAGTTGAGCGAGGTGAAAGAGCTGGGGTTTCCGTCTCCTCATCTGGGTTTTCAACGTCTAACCAACTCTTCTTGGCTTGATCAAATACATACTTCGGCTTCTCATCGTCAGGTAGAATAGCTTGTGCGACCCTTTTCTATCCAAATATAGACGTTAATTATGAAAACAGACCAGCTGCTTTTTCCGTCTGTTCTTCTGGGCCACTCTTTGCACTGGATGTGGCTTCCAAAACTGGTTGAACTGGGGCTGCTCTCAAGTCTGGATTGGGGGTAGACGTTTCTTGAGGGGGTGGTTGCGACTTGAAAATTAAAAACTGAAAATTCTTTGGTAATCTGATTGGTATATGGAGAATTCAGCTCTATGTTTAGATAATTCAGTCGGTAAAGAAAACGGAACTTTATTTTGGGCTTCCCAAGAAGTAACTGTTACCGGTGAAGCGGGATCCTAGACAAGAGAGAAGGCCTCTAAACTGGAAAAAGTTAGTTCTATCGGATTTGACGTCCTAGCACTCTTTGTATTCTTAGTTTGATTAGTTCCAGCTTTTGACAAGTCGGGCTCATTATTTGGCACATTAAAAGACAAAATAATGCCTGAAGCCTCAGTAACCCAGTCATGATCAGTTCTTTGACCGTCTTCATTAATCGTATTTTGATCTAAGAGCATTATTTTTGTCCTAGTTCCAAATCATTCTTTGCAAGGTGGAAATTATCTCGTGCATAGGAAGTCCTTAAACAGCTCCAAATACTTTGACAGTATTATAACCGTTACTATACAAGCCATGGTCGACAAGAGCCAATGCGTGTTTGAACTTGTATGCAAAGAGAAATCTAATCGATTAATTGGGAAAAGCAACAGACATGGCGTATTCATAGGTTTCCACTGTTTGAATAAATCCAAGCAACTTAGATGGGTTGAACATCTCCTCCCTTGTGGCCCCAATGAGCATCATCCACAGGGTTCCAAATTCCACTCCCGCAACTAGGTATCAAAAATATACGGCAAAGCTGTCTCCTTGTTGCTCCAAGGAATCAACCATAGCAATGATCGAAGTATTATCTAATTATGGGTTTTTGGACGAGTTAGATAATACCACAGCCAGGTGTTTTCGCCAGTCAATCATTTGGCTACTAGTTGAAATAGAGCATGCGAACGGTAGTAGTCCAGAATGCAGCTGGTAAAATGTCTGAAAAGAAGATGGTGACAATGACAATGCATACGCCTCCCTTACTTTTTTCACTGTTTGTTCGTCCATTGAGAAAGCGACCTCATAAGCATCACCCCAGGAACTACATTCAATAGCGTAGTCTAGAGCTTCTTTTCTCTTCCCTGCTGCGATCAACTATTTAAACCAGTTGAAATCCAGAGATTTCCTATTATCAATCTTTGTAGGATAGATACAATCCGGTTTGTCATCAATCAAAAGTTTGCTTATTTTCCAATTTTCTGGGTATTCTTGCTCATTTGATTTTAACAACAGGTGTAAGAATTCCACCTTTTCAGGCATATCCATATCATATATCACCATTTCATTGGCACATTCAGAATCTAGCTTACCAGGAAATGGCTGCCCTTCAGACCATGAGGCCCCAATCTCCTGTCTCCTCATCCCCTGCTCTTAAAGAGGCTGAATCAAGTTGTAGAACTTCAGCTGGAGATGTTTCTAGCGATGAAACTATGCCCCTCTGGCCAACTCGACTCAAGACATTAATGGGACAAATGTTTGGGAAGACAGACGCATGACGACGCATTATGACACCCTACATTGTTTTCCAGGGCCTCGGATGGGACAATGACAATTAGGCTACAAAGTTTTTGTAAGGCTCTTCTCTCAGCAGAATTAGAGGAGGTACTATAATGAGGAAGTCAAAGATAATTATGTGGGAATTCTTACACCTGTTGTTAAAATGAAATGAGCAAGAATACCCAGAAAATTGGAAAATAAGCAAACTGTTGATCAAAGCGGAAGGTAACTATCCTACAAAAATTGATAATAGGAAATCTCTCGATTTCAACTGGTTTAAATGGTTGATCGAAGCGGGGAAGAGAAAAGGACCACAGAGAGTTCTTTTTGAAGTTTTTGCCTGAACTCTTATTTTTCATAGAATCTCCAGTTGCAATTGGATTCTTAATTATAGACTGAGCAGCCTCGGGTTGACCTGCAAAAGTTGAACGAGGTGGGAGAGCTGGGGTTTCTTTCTCCTCATCTGGGTTTTCAATGTCTATCCACATCTTCTTGGCTTCATTAAACACATACTTTGGCTTCTCATCGTCAGGTAGAATGCTTGTGGAACCCTTTTCCATCCAAATATAGGCGTAAATTTTGAAAACAGACCACATGGTTTTTCCGTCTGTTCTTTTGGGCCACTCTTTGCACTGGACGTGGCTTCCAAAACTGGTTGAACTGGGGCTGCTCCCAAGTCTGGATTTGGGGTAGACGTTTCTTAAGGATGTGGTAGAGGCTTTAAAATCAAAAAATGAAAATCTTTCGGTAATCCGATTGGTATATGGAGAATTCAGTTCTACGTTTGGATAATTCAGTCCGCAAAGAAAACGAAACTTTATTTTGGGCTTCCCAATAAGTATCTGTAACTGGAGAAGCGGGATCCCAGGCAGGAGAGAAGGGCTCTGAACTGGATAAAGTTGGTTCCATCGGATTTGACGTCCTAGCACACATTGTACTCTCAGTTTGGTTAATTCCAGCTAGTGACAAGCAGGGCTCATTTTTTGGCACATTAAAAGACCAAATAATGCCAGAAGCTTCAGTAACCCAGTCATGATCAGCTCTTTGACTGTCTTCATTAATCGTATTTGGATCTAGGAGCAATATTTTTTGTCCCAGTTAAAAATTATTCCTTGCAAGCTGGAAATCATCTCGTGTATAGGAAGTCCTTAAACAGCTCCAAATACTTTGACAGTATTATAACCCTTACTATACAAGCCATGGTCGACAAGAACCAATGCATATTTGAACTTTTCCAATTTTCTGGGTACAGACAACCAACTGGTTCTATGGGGTTTTGCGATATTCAATAATGCCTGTTGCGGGATCGCAAAACACGCCTTTTTTGCTTTCCAAAAATTTTTTATTGTCTAAATTATCCTTCTAATTATCATTCTGGCTTCGGATCTATTTGGCTTAAAGTCAGGCACGCCAATTGGGGAAGGGGCCAATTGCTCCCCCCCCCCCTAGTCTTTAAAAAATAAATTGTTATTTCTATTTTCATTACTTTTTTCTATTTTAGATATGTGCAACAATAAAACAGCAAGATTGATTAACAGGTCGTGCCAAACTAAGAAAAGGGTTTGGGAATGTTCTGTTTTTGATGAAGACAAACAATGTTTTTTTTTTTGTCATGAACCCTGGAGTGAAAACTCATAGTCAAAATTGGTATTTTACCAACACATCCCTAATATTTCTTGGCTGTTTCAAGGTGCCTATACTATATATGCTGTGTAACAATATTTGCTCATTTACTAATTGGACAGCTATTTGACAGCAGTAGTTAGCAGGAAAATCTTCAGTCTTAGGAAACATCTTCAGCTGAAGTTTTCAAACTTGATTCAGCCTCTTTAGGAGCAGGGGATGAGGAGACAGCAGATTGAGGCCTCATGGTCTGAAGGGCAGCCATTTCCCGGTAAGCTAGATTCTGAATATGCCAATGAAATGATGATATATGATATGAATATGCCTGAAAAGGTGAAATTCTCACACGTGTTGTTAAAATCAAATGAGCAAGAATACCCAGAAAATAGGAAAATAAGAAAACTGTTGATTGGTGACGAACCGTCCTACAAGAAGGTATCTGTCCTACAAAGATTGATAATAGGAAATCTCTGGATTTCAACTGGTTTAAATGGTTGATCGAAGGAGGGAAGAGAAAAGAAGCTCTAGACAACACTATTGAATACAGCTCCTGGGGTGATGCTTATGAGGTCGTTTTCTCAATGGACGAACAAACGGTGAAAAAAGTGAGGGGGGCGTATGCATTGTCATTGTCACCATCTTCCTTTCAGACATTTTACCAGTTGCATTCTGGACTACTACCGGTCGCATGCTCTATTTCAACTAGTAGCCAAATGATTGACTGGCGAAAATACCTGGCTGTAATATTATCTAACCCGTCCAAAAACCCATAATTAGATAAAACTTCGATCATTGCTATGGGTGATTCCTTGGAGCAACAAGGAGACAACTATGGGGCACATTTTTGATACCTAGTTGCCAAACTGAGAGTACAATGTGTGCTAGGACGTCAAATTCGATGGAACCAACTTTATCCAGTTCAGAGCCCTTCTCTCCTGCCTGGGATCCCGCTTCTCCAGTTACAGATACTTATTGGGAAGCCCAAAATAAAGTTTCGTTTTCTTTGCGGACTGAATTATCCAAACGTAGAACTGAATTCTCCATATACCAATCAGATTACCGAAAGATTTTCATTTTTTGATTTTAAAGCCTCTACCACATCCTCAAGAAACGTCTACCCCAAATCCAGACTTGGGAGCAGCCCCAGTTCAACCAGTTTTGGAAGCCACGTCCAGTGCAAAGAGTGGCCCAGAAGAACAGACGGGAAAAGCATGTGGTCTGTTTTCAAAATTTACGTCTATATTTGGATGGAAAAGGGTTCCACAAGCATTCTACCTGACGATGAGAAGCCAAAGTATGTGTTTAATGAAGCCAAGAAGATGTGGATAGACGTTGAAAACCCACATGAGGAGACAGAAACCCCAGCTCTCCCACTTCGTTCAACTTTTGCAGGTCAACCCGAGGCTGCTCAGTCTATAATTAAGAATCCAATTGCAACTGGAGATTCTTTGAAAAATAAAAGAGTTCAGGCAAAAACTTCAAAAAGAACTGTCTGTGGTCCTTTTCTCTTCCCCGCTTCGGTCAACCATTTAAACCAGTTGAAATCCAGAGATGTCCTATTATAAATTTTTGTAGGATAGATACCTACCCCTTTGTCACCAATCAACAGTTTGCTTATTTTCCAATTTTCTGGGTATTCTTGCTCATATGGTTGTAACAACAGGTGTAAGAATTCCCACATAAGAATCGTTGACTTCCTCATTATAGCACCTCCTCTAATTCCGCTGAGAGAAGATCCTTACAAAAACTTTATAGCCTAATTGTCATTGTCCCATCCGAGTCCCTGGAAAACAATTTAGGGTGTCAAAATGCGTCGTCATGCGTCGGTCTTCAGAAACATTTGTCCCACTAATATCTTGAGTCGAGTTGGCCAGAGGGGGCATAGTTTCATGGCTAATAACAACTTCAGCTGAAGTTTTCAAACTTGTATGCCTCTTTAGGAGCAGGGGATGAGGAGACAGCAGATTGCGGCTTTATGGTCTGAAGGGCAGCCATTTCCTGGTAAGCTAGATTCTGAATGTGCCATTGAAATGGTGATATATGACATGGATATGCCTGAAAAGGTGGAATTCTTACACCTGTTGTTAAAATCAAATGAGCGAGAATACCCAGAAAATTGGAAAATAAGCAAACTGTTGATTGGTGACAAACAGAAATTTATCTATCCTACAAAGATTGATAATAGGAAATCTCTGTATTTCAACTGGTTTAAATGATTGATCGAACCAGGGAAGAGAAAAGAAGGTCTAGACTACGCTATTGAATGTAGCTCCTGGGGTGATGCTTATGAGGTCGCTTTCTCAATGGACGAACAAACGTTGAAAAAAGTGATGGAGGTTTATTTATTGTCATTGTCACCATATTAGTTTCAGACATTTTACTAGCTGCATTCTGGAGTACTACCGATTGCATGCTCTATTGCAACCAGTAGCCAAATGAGTGACTGACGAAAACACCTGGCTGTGACATTATCTAGCCCGTACAAAAACCCAAAAATTAAATAAAACTTCGATCATTGCTAATGGTTATTCGTTGGGGCAACAAGGAGACAGTTATGTGGCTTATTTTTGATACCTAGTTGCAGGAGTGGAATTTGGAACCCTGTGGATGATGCTCATTGGGGCCACAAGGGAGGAGATGTTCAACCCATCTAAGTTGCTAGAATTTATTCAAACAATGGAAACCTATGAATACGCCAAATCTCTTGCTTTTCTCAATTACTCAATTAGATTTCTCAGTGCATACAAGTTCAAATACGCATTGGCTCTTGTCGACCATGGCTTGTATAGTAAGGGTTATAAATACTGTCAAAATATTTGGAGCTGTTTAAGGACTTCCTATACACGAGATGATATCCAGCTTGCAAGGAATAATTTGGAACTGGGACAAAAAATAATTCTTCTAGATCCAAATACGATTAATGAAGACGGTCAAAGAACTGATCATGACTGGGTTACTGAAGCTTCGGGCATTATTTGGTCTTCTAATGTGCCATAAAATGAGCCCTGCTTGTCACAAGCTGGATTTAATCAAACTGTGAGTGCAATGAGTGCTAGGACGTCATATCCGATGGAACCAACTTTATTCAGTTTAGAGCCCTTCTCTCCTGTATGGGATCCCGCTTCTCCGGTTACAGATACTTCTTGGGAAGCCCAAAATAAAGTTCCGTTTTCTTTGCCGACTGAATTATCAAAACATAGAGCTGAATTTTCCATATACCAATCAGATTACCGAAGCATTTTCATTTTTTAATTTTCAAGCCTCTGCCACCTCCTCAGGAAACGTCTACCTCCAATCCAGACTTGGGAGCAGCTCCAGTTCAACCAGTTTTGGAAGCCACGTCCAGTGCAAACAGTGGCCCAGATGAACAGACTGAAAAAGCAAGTGGTCTGTTTCAAAAATTTACGTCTATATTTGGATCGGAAAAGGTTCCACAAGCTGTTCTACCTGACGATGAGAAGCCAAAGTATGTGTTTGATGAAGCCAAGAAGCGGTGGTTAGGCGTTGAAAACCCAGATGAGGAGACAGAAACCCCAGCTTTTCCACCTCGCTCAACTTTTGGAGGTCAACCCAAGGCTGCTCAGTCTGTTAGTAGGAATCCAACTGGTGTAAGGATTCCCACATAAGAATCTTTGACTTCCTAATTATAGCACCTCCTCTAATTCCGCTGTGAGAAGATCCTTTCAAAAACTTTGTTGCGTAACTTTTTGGTTTTGAGGGGGGGAAGAAGTTGAGGGGGGTTACGTGGGATGATCTTTCCATGGATGAATTTTTCATGGGGGAAGAGAATTTCAGTGAAGGGGGGCAAAATTTTTCTAGCATTATTTAATAAAAAACACTGAACAAATAAATATTAAGAGTTTTTTCGACTTTTTCAACGCATTTGAGGGTTCACCTCCTCGTAATACCTCGCTTTTTAAGCTATAGTATTTCTAGTAATTTCAACTATTCTACGGGCTTTGTGATCCAGGGGTCATTCTTAAGGAATTGGGACAAAATTTAAGTTTTAGTGTAAAGAGTGAGGGATTGATGAGAGGGTGAACACCTCATATGCGCAATAAAACATACGAATATAGAAGTTCGTTATTTAAGTTAATTCGTAAGTTACGCATGTTTTTTACTAATGAAAACGTTCGTAAAAAGTTAAAAGTTCTAGTTGCCTTTTTAAGTAATCAAAAAATTTGAAGGCAACTAGGCCTCCTTCCTTGCTCCTTTTTTTCTCAAAATCTTTCGATTAAAACAATGAGAAAGCCACTTAGCCCAAAAAAAATAATATGCAAATTTTGTTTTAATTATTTATGTGCGGAGAGCCAAGATCAAAACATGCATTAATTCAAAAGCGTCCAGAAATTAAATTTAAAAAAAAATCACGTTTTTTAACTTAAAGTAAGGAACAACATTAAAAATTAAAATGAAGTGGAATTACTCCGTATATGAAAGAGGCTTTTCCTCCTCAATGCCCCACTTTTTACGCTTAAGTTTTTTACTGTTTTAAAAGCAAAGTTTAGAGAAAGAGTCAAGCTTTAGTGTAAAGGGTGGGGTGTTGAGGAGGAAAAGCCCCTGTGTTTTATTTTTCTGTGTTTTATTTTGTGTTTGTTATATCATGCAATTATTAGATTATTAGATTTACAATTATTATTACTGTAAATCTACTTTATTAAGTCAATCTACTTTATTAAGTAATTTTTTAAGTAAATCGACTTTATTATTAAGTATATTTATTATTAATTATCAATTGTAATATATTATTAACTATTAATAAATCAGTAATACTATTTAGAATAATAATAATAATACTAATTCAATTTTGATAAATTAATAATAATTATAAATTAACTAAATAATAATAAATAATCAATAAATTTGTTTAAATAAATAAAATAATAATAAATTAACATTTAAATAAATTAATATTAAGTAAAAAATTATTAATTATTGATATAATTATTAATTATTAATAAATATAACATATTTATTATTAATTATTAATTAAATCTACTTTATTATTATTGTAAACAATATTAGATTGTATAATTAGATTTGCAGTCATATTTCTGTTTAGTTGTTCTAGATTGAAAAGCAAAAACTAGCTCGAAAATTTTTTTGGACCTTAGCCTCTCCCCCCTCTCTGGAACTACTTTTTTTTTCATTTGGGCATGATTATACTTTTTCTCGGTTTTAAGTTTATGATCTTTTATTAAAATTATGGCTTTTGTACTGGAAGAGAGGCCTATTTTTTACTTTCTGCTTAATCTACTTAACTTGATTTAACTGGATCTACATCAAGTTTCATTATATTTCTTCTTTTTTTTCATACTATGGTTCAGTTATTTGATATATATATATATATATATATATATATATATATATATATATATATATATATATATATATATATATATATATATATATATGCATGTATATACAAATTTATCGTATTAGGATCAGTGCAAAGTGTGCTCTTTCCTACAGTGAAAAAGAGTTCAATGGCCAAAAGAAGACATAGCTTTTCCACTGCAAAAGCAATTTCGAGTTGCCGTAGCTTTGTAAGATTGAGCTAGAGGGACGTTGGACTTGGAACCAACTATACTTTGAAATTATTAAATGAAGTGTAACATACTGACCACAGAATAAATTTCTGTCATCGTTTAATGGGATGATATGTTGAGCCTTTTCGGTGGCTTTAATATAACTCAAGTTACTTCTTATTTTTATATGAGTTTTGTAGAATAATAGGTCTTCTGTAGCTTTTACAAACAGACAATTGAGTTAGTGCTGGGTGTTCTGAATATTAATAGGATGCACACAGCTATGGGAACGCTAGTATTTATTAAGGATATAAAAAAAAGTATCTCACACAATCTGATAGTCTTTAATTAAAAAAAAAAAAAATGCTGTGAAAAATTAATTCAAAAATAAGAAATATGAAATTAATATACCATTATCATATATTTTTAGATCCATAAGGACATGCTGATAAAATCTTAAGGTAAATTTGCTGTGAATTTATTTAGCATCATGCCCCAAAAATCTTTCACCTCAGCAAGTAAAGAAAAACGAGGTCCCTCTCTACGGACGACACTAGTTCAGAAAAGCAGAGTCCCAAACGGCGATGAATCGAGTGAGGACAGTTCATCTTCATTCAGTTTTCAGAGAACGAGGAAGAAATTATCTGAGTCAAAGCCCTTTTCGACCTTTTCATCAAGGAAGAAGCGGGAGGACGAAGTAAACAATGGACAATTAAAGCCAAGAATGAGAAATACTATTTATATCTCTCCCTATGCAAATCCCTACAAAACCCAAAGAGTAAGTACTTAGTTTAATGTCTGTAAATACACGAACATTAGCATACAATGCAAGCCGTTTATTTTGACTATCGTCAATTTTTTAGGAAATGTTTCGTTTAGACAAATTTGAGGAGTCCCTGAAAGGTATGGGGATAGTGGAAGCAACGGCTTCAGGCTGTTTTTCTAAAGCTTTCTAAAATTTCTTCTCGTAAAATACTAATTACCGTTCTGTTAAATCTAAATAAAAATGAGCATTTCAAAAAAATTTGAAAAATTAGAAATATTTGTCTAGAAAACACATGTTTAAAAATCCGTTTCCTATGGACCAGAGTTCACCCTTTACTAGGTAGTAGCTACTGCCGAAGCTCTAATCATGAAAATAGAAACTATGCCTTTTATTTTTTCAGCCTGGCCATGTTTCAACAGCCCTTGATGATAATTGTTATCTTTTCAAACAATGTCACCTTGTCGTCGACAATAACATTTTGGAGAATTCAATTGTATTGTTAACACACATAAACCTACATTAGCATTGAATTAACCTTTATTAAAACTAAATTAGCCTTTATTATCTAAGCAAAAATGTAAAAATGTTTAAATTTTATCGTAAAGGGCTAAAGGAAAAATGAACAGGAACCAATAAGAAAACTCTTTTTCAAATAAACAGACAGGAATAATAATATTAACAGTTTTTTTGGCCCATCGTGTAAAATTGTGAAAAAATAGCCGAAGAGCTAGAATAATTGGAAAAGAAACAACAACAGAAACAATAACAAGAAAAATAAAGAGGCGAGATCGGAAAAAAATGGTAGCAAAAGGAAAAATTAACAGAGAAGAAACAAAAACAACGAAAGTCAAAACTGAGCAAGACACCTGATTGAACTATGGTAAGGCCTAATTATTGTCTTATCTCCTAATATCTCAAAGGAGATTATAATATCAGTGCCTTCGCAATTAGCTACATTTATCCTTTTGCGTCTCTGTGTGTCTTAATATCTAGGCTACGTCATAAATGCCGTTCAGGTATATATGAGGCATGACGATGATTATTTATTTGTATTAAATACACAGTTGCTGCTCAAAAATGTTGAAAGGAAAGCGGTAAATAAACTTTTCTATTTTAAAGGGCCTCCAGGGGGATGTAGTCGATGGGTTGACAGTATTCTCCATAGAAAGGTAATTTCGTTTTGTTTACCTTTTAAAGTTGCACTTAAGTTTCATTTGAAAATGCCAAAAAAAGCTTTTAAAAGGATATGATTATCTAGAATAGTATGTATATGATTTTATACTTTCTAAGGTAGTATCTTGTTTTATTAACAGAGGTCATATACATATTTCATTCCCGATGCTAGATAAGATGATTGTATCCACCTATTGCTCATAACAATAGATAGAACCACACAATTTATGATATCCGACAGACCTATAGGCTTCCATTTTACGATTCAAGATTCCCCCCTTAAAAAGTTGAGAATTCCCTGCGTAAAAATGGTTTTTTTATGTTAGCTCTCTTCATGGTAAACATTTTCTGATACCCTCCTCCCACTACTAAACGGAGCCTTCATAAAAAAAAATACAGTTGTGATTTCCCTCTCGAGTGATATGAATTCTACTTATGCTTTGGGCCCATTTTTTATGCCCTTCTACCATCTAGTCTATTGCATTAAACTAGTGCAAACTAGCGCCCTGAGAAAAACTAAGCAAAAACCATATGCCGAAGACACTGGTCAAAAAAAGAAGACGCGAAAAAAGCATAAGTTAAGCTTCAGGAACAGAACTTAGGGGAAAAAATTATGACGTTGCCACTGAGGAAGACGATGAAAAAAGGTCAAGATTGATTATTGTTTTTTGGCAATATTTTTCTACTTGACAACTCTAGCTGTAATTTTGCCGTCGATTTTTATGGTTCTGTTGTATCTAGTTTTGTTCTGTTCTAAATTAGTACAACTAGTTTAATGGTTGTATTTTTATATAAAGTTCCTGTAGAGATTAATTTTCATTTTCCCATATGTTCTTGGGAAATTCGGTTCTAGCATGTTTAAGGAAGAGTTTGTTTTGTCGATGCGTTGCTATGATATCTTCCAGCTTATTACTTTGCCCGCGTCATGAATGTACTTTCATGATCGTTAATCGAGAGTTAGTCTTGATGTTTTTATGAATACGCACGAAATGGAATTTAACATTGAAGATAATATTGAGGTTCTTTTCTAATTAGTCTTTTTTTATGCCTTAGTATAAAATACAGGATGTACGAAAAGAGTTTTAAGCATATGTAGTTTAACTTAATTGGTCACACGTGAAAGGATGGTGAATATTGATTTCGAATTATAAAAATTGTAAAATCGAGGGTCTATTGGTTTCTCAAATATAAAGCTGTTACAGCTTTATTTACAGTTGTATACCTGTCACAGCTGTAAATATCAGTTTTAAGAATTTAGAATATAACCTCCAATAATGCTTAGAGGAGTATTCACCCACACCTCCTCCATCCCAGGAGTATATAAATCGCAAAAACACTAGCTAGCTCACAGTCTTCAAAATTAGGCCCTAATATATCGCGGTTGGAAGTGGAACCTTATATCTGTATTTTCTTTTCTTTATAGGGGAGTGAAAGAGCCTCAAAATTATATGTAAAAACTAAATGTATGGTACTTACATGAGAAACAACTGAAGAACGGTTGTGCTGTTCACAATGTGGGGATGAGATGTGCAAAGTAGATACCATTGAGCAGAGCGGTTCAAGGGAGGGGGGCAACCGTGTCAGATGCTCTGGGCACCCTAGCTGAGGAGATGCCGTGGCTGGTGGGTTATCCACTTCGATATAATTCTTCACTTTGATTCAGCTTTTTTTTGCTTATATATCAGTCAGAAAGAAGGTGCTGTAATTAGTTTTTTTCGGGCGCCATCAATCTCTGGATTGATGGCGCTGCTGGTGGATCTTACACTAATGTCTTGAAGGATGACAGGTTGCCAAAAATTGTCCTTTTTTGGTCATCGTTCTGATTGTAGATCTTACTAGGACCGAACGTCGAAAGTGTTCTGTTTTTTCAGTAAGGCGATTGTCAGAATTTCATTCAAAGTTTTTCCGAGGAGCTAAAATAGGGGCTTTTTTAATGCCCTAAAGCCACCTTTAATAAAAATTTCAAAATCTAAAAGAGAAATTTGCAATATCTGTTAGTGACTATGTGCTGGCTCAATCAGTGACAGTAGTTACGGAGATTTGACTAGAGTTGGGGGTAAAGATATCACAGTTGCATTGACTGCTGTGAGTGAAACGCTTGAAGTTGACTATTATTAAAATATAGTGGAATATAGTCGAATGTTCAAACACACTCTTAGTTGTTTTACAAAACGCTAAACAATAGAAAATTCAGTTTTAGTCAGTTTTCTCGAAAGTGTGAATTCTGACAGTTACTTGTATGAACTTGATCTATTATGATATTGAACCCTAGAAGCCATATATTAAAGCTCGTCTGTGTTCAAGGGGTGTCACCGATAATTTAGGAATTCCCCAAAATTCAATTTCTAAAAAACAGAAGGATTGAAATAATCCTAAAAAGTTTAGTATCAAAAAGTGTATACTTCAAATGTAAGAAATTAGAAAAAAGTGTAAAAAATCATGAAAATTTTATGCTTAATATGTTTGTGTAGGGTATCGCTTCATTTTTGCACTTTTCCCGAGATTAGGACAAAAATGTCAAGATTGCGGAGAAAAAATTGCAACCATACAGCCCTACAGGGGTAAGGAGTTACAACCCTGCGTTTTTATGGCTTCAAATGTTAAAACCTAATTTTATGACAAAAAAAAAGAGAAAAAGGTGAAATATTTATAGATTGATCTTTGACAATGTCGTTAATTCAGGGAAATGTAGCAGTTGAGGAATGGGGCAAATGTATTTTTAAAAATCCAGGGGGTGGTAATTTTATCGTTTCTTTAAAATAAAAATACCAAGAAGAAGAGTTTTTAATGAAATTAAAAAAACGTATTTCTAAAGTCTAATGTGGCAACGGCCTCTACCTCCACTACCCACTCCTATTGTCGCCACTGTTCCTTTAGTATGCTATTTTTTTTTAAGGAAAATGCATTTAAGATTAGGTTTACAAATTCATTGCAGGATTGCAGGATTTTTTTTTTTTTACCTATCATTGACCGTAGTGACCTTATCATTAACCTTAAACGAGCTTCAATACATATATATTGGGTATGAAATCTGTAATTGGGAATTATTCTTAATCGAAAGCTTGAATTGTTTTGTACCCTTCAATATCCCTTTTTTACTTACTTACTTTTGTATATTGTCTATCCTAAATCCAAATCATTTTTTTTTGTATTTTAGGCTTCCTCTGGGATTGAAAAATATCAAACGGAATCTACTAATGAGCTACAGAATTCTACAGAAGATAGGCAGATTGAAAATGACGGATCTGTTGTTGAATCTGCACCAGGAAACTCATATTTTGGCCTATTTTGGCATACCCTATTTTGGCAATCTATTTAACATTGACGAGAATGAGACCAATATTGACGAGAATGACATGATGGCCGTTGTAGAGGTTGGCAGACCTATTTTTGTTACCACGTCGTCTGAAAGCGGGAGAAGAAGACCTCTAAGTCAAGCTTCAGAATTGGGTAGAACTTCTACTCAAGAAATAACTGGAATATCTGATTTATTTTTAGGGTATTAATAGTTGAGGTGCTAAATAAGAAATTATGAATTTACAACACCTATTACTACTAACAACTGACTGCAGCACCAAGTCGCCTGAGACCGACAGAACTGTGCGTGCTGCTCCTCTATCCCAATCTGTTTGAAGCTTCCCTCTACATCCTCCCAAAAAGTTCCAATTTTTTTTTAATCGTTTCTTATGACATCTTCTTATCCCATTCGGGGCGACCAGCTTTTTTTTTTGTCCTAGATGGATGGCCGAAAAGGACAATCTTTGATAAGGCATAAGGTATAATTTCTCTGAAAAACATCTATGAAATCCTTCTTTATCTTCCTAAGTGCCATTTTTCAGTTC
Organism: Artemia franciscana; assembly: GCF_032884065.1. Lineage (NCBI taxonomy): Eukaryota > Metazoa > Arthropoda > Branchiopoda > Anostraca > Artemiidae > Artemia > Artemia franciscana. The sequence continues at coordinate 57,786,602 of NC_088866.1, read as the reverse complement.
CATGAGTCCTTCTATCAGCTAAATCAAGCGTTTGTTCATATTCTATAAGAAAGAAGACTAAAGGGGTCTGATGACTTATGGACTTCTCAGTTATTAATTTAAGACTAAAAAATTGGTCGACGCATCCTCTACCCTTCCTAAAACGACTAAGGGATGTCACTGAGGTTTTTCTAAATTGCATGGTACTTTCCCTTTTTTTTTAATAATCATATTTATAATCCACGGTAGTTTACCTCTAAATTCGCAACCACGATACTGTCATTAATTCTTCCTCACAAAATGTAACTTACTTTTTATCGAAAGTGTCACAAACTTTCTCATTCCTTATTTTGATTTGTCACTAAAACACGCCAACTTAATTACCAAGCAAGAACTTAACAACATAGTAGGGTAAAGAGAGTTCTTCCGAATTCTCTTCGTTTCCGCCTATATTTAATACACAATCAGAAAGGTAATTTAGTGATAGGATAGTTTTCAGTAATTGATCCACATTTTAAAAGACCATAAACACCGATGTTTTTCTGTCGTAATAAAATGTCAAAATTTGAATTTTTACAGCAAACCTTTTCACCGGCCGATTTTCAGTAGATTTCAAAAATACCTCAAAATTCCTTCCGCCACACATTTTTATGGCTATAGGTCGCTTATCGGAAAAGTTTGTAAAACTTGAATACGAGAAATTTCAAAACTCCAGATGCTTTTTTCCTAAATTTTGTCCTGGTCCTCCAATTGAGAACTATCTTCTAAAGTTCTTACACCGGAAGAAACCCATGTCTTGTTTAAAAGACAAAATTTTGCTTGCCTCAAATAAGAGTGAATTTCTTACTGATAGTCTTCAGTGTCAGGTATATTTGGTTTAAGAGGTATTGTAGAAAATCCAGATTTACTTCAAGGAGAGGTGGTCAAGAATCTCCTTGATTTTACATCATATTCTTTAAACTAAAAAAATCAGGACACAAAAATTTTCAAAAATTTAACAAAGACATCGCTATCAGCAGTACTGATAAAGGGAGAAAAGTTCTTATTCTTGATAAAGCTTCATATAATAAAAATTTACAGATATTTTGTCTGAAACTCACATTCATGAGCCTATAGATTAAGATCCTATAGATAAGTTCACCTGAGAAATTCGTAAAGAGCTACGAATTTGGAAAACTGTAAGACTCATTACTCCAAAAAAGCTGATAAAGTATTTTATTCTAAAGATTGCTCCGCTCTTAAATTTTAAGTCTCCCAAAAATACTCAAAGAGGCAGTTCCTCTATGCCCCATTTTGGGGTCTTATAACTCTCCAGCTGCCAGATTGGGAAAATGGTTGTCCACACTTTTAACTCACATTTTTGTTGCAAAGCTTTTGATGCTATTCTCTAAAAAAATCACCGTATAAATGAGAATCTATTAAAAATGAAGACTATATTTACTTGAACAAACAAATAAATCGTTCTCTTATGTCTACGCTTACTTCACCAAACAGTTCGTAGTTACGAACTGTAGTAAGGAGCGACCCGGCTCAGTAGTAACCAAAACTATAAAAAGTGGAATTTTGATACCAATCATCTGAGAAAGCTGATGAACATTTTTGATTTTTTTTTAGAAATCGTGAGTCAGAAAATAACGAAAATGATGAGAATCTGAGGCAGCAAAAAGGACCAATAGATTTTGAGGTCCAAATTTTTACAAGTAGTCCTTCCGTTTGTCAGTAGTGCCGATATCAAAATAAATAAAAAAAAATTGAATTTATGTTCACCACTAACCAACTCTGTTCCAGTTAAATCATCTGAGAAACTTGATAATTATTTTGATTTTTTTCCAGAAAATGTGAGTCAGAAAATAACGAAAATGATGAGAATTTGAGGCAGCAAAAAGGACCAATAGGTTTTGAGGTCCAAATTTTTACAAGTAGTCCTTCCGTTTGTCAGTAGTGCCGATATCAAAATAAATAAAACAAAAATTGGATTTATGTTCACCACTAACCAACTCTGTTCCTGTTAAATCATCTGAGAAAGTTGATGAACATTTTTGATTTTTTTTTAGAAATCGTGAGTCAGAAAATAACGAAAATGATGAGAATCTGAGGCAGCAAAAAGGACCAATAGATTTTGAGGTCCAAATTTTTACAAGTAGTCCTTCCGTTTGTCAGTAGTGCCGATATCAAAATAAATAAAAAAAAATTGAATTTATGTTCACCACTAACCAACTCTGTTCCAGTTAAATCATCTGAGAAACTTGATAATTATTTTGATTTTTTTCCAGAAATTGTGAGTCAGAAAATGATGAGAATTTGAGGCAGCAAAAAGGACCAATAGATTTTGAGCCACAAATTTTTTACAAGTAGTACTTCCGTTTGTCAATAGTGCCGATATCAAAATAAGTTAAAAAATTTTGAATTTATGCTCACTACTTACCAGCTCTGTTCTTGTTTAATTATCTGAGAAAGTTGATGAACATTTTCGAGTTTTTCATCAGAAATTTTGAGGGAAAAATAATGGAAATATTGAAAGTTTGAGGCAGCAAAAAGGACTAATAGATTTTGAGCCACAAATTTTTGACAAGGAGTCCTTCCGTAGGTAAGTAATGCCGATATCAAAATAAATTAAAACATTTTTGAACTAGTGTTTTGGACTTACCTACTCTGGTCCTGTTCAAGCATCTGAGAAATTTGATGAACTTCACTGCATTTACTTCTACCGGCTCTACCTTCTAAGGATGTTTCCAGCTCTGTAATTCGAGATTTGTATTTAACCAACTAAAAAACATGAGCAATGTAGCAAAACCAGAAAATCTCGCACACGCTCTCTTGGAGCCTCAGGCTCTGTATATTTCATTTCATTCCCCAACTCCTATTTACCGTTGTAACGTTTTTTCTTTGCAGAAAATTATAATTCAACTCTTTACCTTTGCACGGTTTTTTGTTTTGTTTTTGCTATTTTTACTATTTCACTTCGACTTCATAAAGCCGAACTTTTTCTGCGTTGTCTCTTTTTAATTTCCTCGCCTCTTGAAATCGGACTCAAGAACTTCGTCATAAATACCATGCATTTTTTCGTGTTTTGATTCGTCTTATCTTAAGTCTAAAATATTTAGTTATTTCAGGTAGTATTTTAATAACCCAAAAGTTCATTTCTATGTAGATATCAACACAAGAATTGTAGTCAATGTTCTCTTTTAATATCACATTCTGGGCCAGGGGAATCGATTGGGAGGGGGGCACAGTCGCAACCATAGATATAGACTTCATTGTCCCTCATCCCAGGATTGAAAAGTACCCTCTTTAGGTATTTTAAAATATATCAAAATTATCCTTACACTTTCGCAAATCGGCTCTCCTGTTCAGGGCATTTCTCTGCAGAAGAATACTCAACAAGAAATTTGACAAAAATCAATACAACTACACCAACTATACTACAACCAACTCCACTTCTACAACTATACGGTTCACAACTACACCTAACGCATTCTACTACAATTAAAAAATTCAAACCAGAGCAGTATTTATAATTCAATTCATATATAAATAACCATAATTAAAAATCTTCTCAAGGCGTATTGAAAGAAAAATTTAAATCACTCCTGTCTGATGCTAGAGTCCGTTCTTGAGGCAGTGGTGGAAAAAAAAAGTCAAAACTTCACCGTAAGCTGTGGAAGAGTGAGTAGCGAGGTAGTCCCTCACATACAGGATAATTTATACCGCTTTAGTTTTAAGATAAAATTTATTTTCATTCGAAATATTTTTTTAAATCTAGTTTTGTTTACGTTTGAATGATTATTGCAATTTTTCCCCTTTGAACAGCTGTTGGACTTTCAATCTCACACTATATAGTTTATTGCATTTATTTTTTCCATTTTTACCTCCCAAAAAGTTTTCAAGTTATGCAATTTAGTCATCAATTTAGCATCATCAGGATTTTATTGTTTGGATTAGTTTATAATGCTGGTTTGTAAGATAACACTTTTTTGACAGCAACTATCTCCTACTACGACTACTGTTAACAACTCACTACAGTGAGTATTGAAACTTGTATTTTTATTGAGATTCCTTGGCTCTTAGGAGGCGTTTCCTATTATGCGCTCCCCCCTAAAGAAAATCCTGGGTCTACCCCTGCCCCAGGAAAACTTTCCTCCCCATAAAAAATTTCCATGTGGGAAATCCCCCATTAAAAAATTCACCGTAACCCCCCCCCCCCCCCAAAAAAAAAGAAAGAAAGATGTATGCACATAACAATAACAAATACTATGCGTAAACCTTGGGTGAGTCCTATAACTGAAAACAATTTGCCCAAGGGGTTTGAAAAAAAATTCTTATAGTTCCTTTTCTTTTTTGTAATCATACTTTTGCTTTGCCGACTCAGTTTTACATTTGAAGATGTTAAGAAGAATTGTCACGGGGAAAAAATTTACCGGGTTGGAGGCTTTTAGAGTATGTTTTGGAATTAAGGAGGATTTTTCACTGGAGAAATTTGCCATGGGAGAGTTTTCCACTGGATAAATTTTCCAAAGAGAATTTTCTGTGGGAGCAACTTTCTACTAGGGGGTGTGTTATTCGCAGGAAAACTTTTCCACAGAGGTGAAAATTTCCGACATTATTTTAAAACATTTTTTTTTAATGAAAGTCTTTTTCAAATGAAAGTGCGCTAAGACAAAAATTCACGTGTAAAATGGCCATGGGGAATTTTTCAGGGCACTTTTAAGTTAAAATGGAAGTGTCTGAGAGGTATTTTCCTGGTGACAGGGGAAGGGTATTATACGAGAGAACTAATTATCATGGAGGGATTGTCAGGGGGAGAAGGAATTTTTCATTAATGGGAGTAGGACCTCCTGACTCTATTTAAAAACGATCAGAAATTAAATTAAAAAAAAAATTTCAACTGAAAGAAGGAGCAACATCAAAACTTATAAAGAACAGAAATTATTACACATATAAGAGGGCCACCCTCTTCTCAATACCCCGTTATTTACTTTAAAGTTTTATTTTTGTCCCAATTTCTTATGAACGACTCTTGAAACGCGTGGGCCGTTTAATTAGTATAATTTAAAATAATTAAATTAAATAATACGTTTATATAATTAAATATAAAAAAAAACAAATTTTTTTAACGGAAAATAAGGAGCGACATTAAAACTTAAAACGAACAGAAATTGCTTCGTTTATGAAAGAGGTTGCTTCTCATCAACGCCCCACTCTTTAAGCTAAGTTTGACTCTTTCTCTTAACTCTACTTTTTAAAACGTAAAAAACTTTAGCGTAAAGAGCAGGGCGTTGATGAGAAGCAGCCCCTTTCATAAACGAAGTAAAAAATGCGATTCTTTCGACGTAGCTATTGATATCAAAATTCCATTTTTTAGAGTTTTGGTTACTATTGAGCCGGGTCGCTCCTTACTATAGTTCATTACCACGAACTGTTTGATAGTATACTATATATATATATATATATATATATATATATATATATATATATATATATATATATATATATATATATATATATATATATATATATATATATATATATATATATATATATATATCAAACATTTCGTGGGAACAAAATGTAAGGTACGATTTGAAGAAGCGATGCGGCTCAATAATAACCGAAACCCCAAGAAACTGAGTCTTGATAACAATGTATAAACCACATAATCGTATTTTGATGCTTATTCAAAATATAAAAAGTTCAACAAGTTTAATGTTACCCATCAAAAGTTACAAGCCTGAGAACTTTTCTCAAGTGTCCCACCTGTGAATAGAGATAGATATAAATATATGTTTTTAACTATGTAAAACATGCGAATATACAACATTCTTCACTGTCCCATTGTCTGTGCACATAAATAGATTGTCAGGTTTACTGACTCTTGAACATGCAACATTTAATTGTCCATGGGAAAAACAATCCGTATTCAGATCTATACCTCATTATTCTAATGATGTGTCCCTGTGTCCCGGTCGTCATTTATATTCCCTGTGTCCCGGTGTCCCGGTCATCATTTGTGTCCCGGTGTCCCGGTCTGTAATATCTATTTGAACAATCCCTGTATCCCGGTCGTCATTTATATATCCCGCCTGTGCCCCCGGCGTCCCCGTTGTAGTTGTGTCCCTGTGTCCCGGTCGTGATTTGTGTCCGGGTGTCCCAGTCTGTAATTTCTCTTTGAGGTTCCCGGTCGTCACTTATATTCCCTCTGTCTCGGTCGTCATTTGTGTCCTGGTCTGTAATTTTTCTTTGAGTTTTTTTTCTTTTTAGTTTTTTTTTAGTTTTTTACCTTTTTTCTTTTTTCAGTTTTCTTTTTCTTCTTTATTTTTCAGCGTCACTATGAAGTACATATAGACAAACCTTTGTTTTTTTAACTTAAATCTGGTAGGCATTGATGACCTTATCCAAGTCAAAATCCCAAACCCAATCATCATTGCTATCATTTTCAGTTTTGATATGTTTTGACTCTTGCTGTCCAGGTGGATTTTTATCTAACTGCGCGGTTTTGCGTTCTTTAGCCGCAAGCCTATTTTCTTGCTGTTCTTGTGATTCCCCGGCACGCTTTCTTTTCTTACTTTCTCTATCAGCTGCAAGCCTGTTTTCTTGCTGTTCTTGTGATTCCTCGGAACGCTTTCTTTTCTTACTTTCTCTATCAGCAGCAAGTTTTTTGGCATAAACTCTTCGAGCAGCTTCCTCGGCTGTTGCCATTGTAGGTTCTTCAGTCATTTTACAATTAAACATTTTTCCGTGAACAAATGTCTTAAATACCGTTAATGACGTCACCGTCAAAGCAAAATTGACGACAACTAATTTCATGACGTCAGCCGACACAGAAACATGACGTCACCTGATCCACAGACAGACAGACAACTTATTTTTATATATATAGATATATATATATCTATATATATAAAAATAAGTTGTTTGTCTGTCTGTCGACTGACGTCATGTTTGTGTGTCGACTGACGTCATTATAAGGATTGAGCTGTATGTCGTCATTAAGTTGTTTGTCGTCTTACGTCATGTTTGTCGACTAACGAAACTACAGACCGGGACACAAAAGACGTGTTATGTCTGGTATAACGTAATAGAGGCAACAATCTTGACAGGGCCTTTTGAGGGTGAGGCTTTTCTTATTCCACGCATTCTCATGATTCCAATGGATCTGCCTTTTCAACCTAAAAGATTGCAATTCCCAATTTGATTAGCATATTTAGTTTTCAGTCCAGAACCACTAAAGCTATTATGTAAATATCAAAAATATTTATGTTGCCTGAGCAATAATTTTTAGTTTTTATTTCAAAATAGAAAATTACCTGACAATTTTAGAATTATATCTATCTACATATATATAAATAAGTTGTCTGTCTGTGGATCAGGTGACGTCATGTTTCTGTGTCGACTGGCGTCATGAAGTTAGTTGTCGTCATTTTTGCTATGACGGTGACGTCATTAAAGATATTTAAGACATATATGTTCACGTAGAAATCTATTAATGTTTAAGTTTAAAATGACTGATGAACTTACAATGGCAATAGCCGATGAAGATGCTCAAAGAGTCTATGCCAAAAAACTTGCTGCTGATAGAGAAAGTCAGAAAAGAAAGCGTGCCGAGGAATCAAAAGAACAGCAAGGAAACAGGCTTAAGGCTAAAGAACGCAAAACCGCGCAGTTAGATGAAGATCCACCTGGACAGCGAGAGTCAAAACATATCAAAACTGAAAATGATTGCGATGATGATTGGGTTTGGGATCTTGACTTGGATAAGGTCATCAATGCCTACCAGATTTTAGTTAAAAAAACAAAGGTTCGGCGATATGTATTTCATAGTTAAGCTGAAAAATAAAGAAGAAAAAGAAAACTGAAAAAAGAAAAAATGTAAAAAACTAAAAAATACTAAAAAGAAAAAAACACTCAAAGAGAAATTACAGACCGGGACACAAATGACGACCGGGACAGAGGGAATATAAATAACAACCGGGACACTCAAGGAGAAATTACAGACTGGGATATCGGGACACAAATGACGGCCGGGACACAGGCAATATAAATGACGACCAGGACACAGGTATTTAAGAATATCGTTCAAAGACAAATTTTTAATTGTAAGAAGACCGTTGAAAGAGAAATTTCTAATTGTAAAATGACTGAAGAACCTACAATGGCAACACCCGAGGAAGCTGCTCAAAACGAATGTATTCACGCCGAAGTAGCTGAGTTGGTAAAGCGTTATGTTTCAGGTTCTAGGTCCGAGAGGCTCCAGGTTAGAACCTTGGCTTTAGCATTAATACAAAAGAAGAAAAAAACTAAAAAAGGTAAAAACTACAAAAAAACTAAAAAGAAAATATATATATATATTTATATATATCATCTTTTCCACAAAAATAATAATTTAGTGCTTCTGCTTAAAAACAGCAATCGAATTGATGCCTCCTGATACGCAACTATCAACAAAGTGGCAATCGTTGTGGTCGGTGATCAGTTCTTACCTCGAGATAATATTCTTTATAGGCGAAACAATCAGTTGACAAGAATTGCTTAAACTCATCGATGCTACGATGCCCTACAATATCCTGACGAATATAAATGACGCCCGGGACACTCAAATAGAAATCACAGACTGGGACACCGGGACACAAATGACGACGGGGACACAAGGAATATAAATGACGACCCGGACACAGGGACACAACTACAACGGGGACGCCGGGGGGCACAGGGGGATATATAAATGACGACGGCAACAAAGGAAATGGTCGATTAGCAATCACCATCAACAAAGCTCAAGGGCAATCAATAGAATCATGAGGTATAGATCTGAATACGGATTGTTTTCCCATGGACCATTATGCGTTGCATGTTCAAGAGTCGGTAAACCTGACAATCTATTTATATGCACAGACGATGGGACAGCAAAGAATGTTGTATATTCGCAAGTTTTACGTAGTTAAAAACATATATATATATATATATATATATATATATATATATATATATATATATATATATATATATATACATATATATATATATGACTTTATCAAAGTTAACGACATCTAATGACATTGAGCAAGGGGAGCGTTATTAAATTCCAAGCGGGGGTGGAGGGTTATCCATTCAAATCCAGTGACATAATGCGGGTTGGCTAGTTTTGTTGGATAGCCAATATAATTTGGCTATATAATTGGGATATAGTTGGATAGCCAATATAATTGAGGAACACAGCGGCTCATGCATTTTGCCAAGGGTTAGGTATCTGGTGAAATCTAATACATAATCTGTGGCGCAAGTCTCCTCGTAACCAAGCTAAGCAAATCAAGTTCTAATTTTCCTGTCCATGAGTTGGTGCGCTGGATTCGAGATCCCTTGTCTGAGAGGACGCGGGTTCGAATCCCAGTGTACCCAATTCTTCAGTTTGGGACGGGGGTCAGTGGCGTGACTCTGTAAGCTTAGCCAGAGTCGACCCAACTCTAAATGGGTACCTGGAGAAATCTGGGGAAGGTAAACAGGAAGGGTGTGCGAAAGCACAGGATGGCTGGCCCCCAACCCCCCATTGCACTTCCTGGCTGAAGGGCCTAGAAACGGAGATCAGCACCACCGGTACGGACTGTAAAGTCTAATGCCGTATCCTTTACCTTTTTTTATTTATAATACATTATTCAGTTGAATAATTATTTATTGTCTTTGATCAATTTTTTTAATGTTTGCTTTTATTTTTAGATGGACGAATATATTCTTGGACCGGTGAACGGAGGATATGCGTGGGTCATCGTCTTCTGTTCGTTCATGTGTAATCTAATCGTTGATGGAACTTGCTATACTTTTGGCGTTTTCATAGGTGATTTTGTAAATGAATTTGCAGTTGGAAAAGGAGTCGTTGCTTGGGCTGGTTCTCTATTAGCTGGAGTCTACATGACTGTTGGTAAGAACCCATATCGCTGATTTCTGATTGATTTACTCTTTAAATGTTTCTTAATCAGGCTCGTACATAGAAAAAAAAATTATTTTAGGGGGGATACGGATTCGAAAATAGAAATGGGTGAATCATATAGAAACAATTCAAAATTATAAGGAAAGTTGAAAAATAATGTTTAGTAAGGAGGGTGAGGAAGTTACTTGCTTTTGTTACTCGCTTAATCGCTCAGTATTTTCTTCATTTATGCTCTGACAGTACTTTTTCTATGTGTTCTAAGACCTTAAAGGCTATACATGACGTTTAATAAAAGACAAAGATAAAAAAAAGGAAATACAAGAGACTAAGGATGATTTTCAGCCAGTTGGAAACACGAATTGAAAAGAAAAAACGAAATGGGGAAAGAAAAGTCAAGGATCTCCGCCAAGCCCTTTTCAGTGCTCAAACGTACACAGAAAAAACTAGCCTTTTGAAGTGAATCCTAACATAGTCTATCGTTTTGCTTCGTTTTTTTTTTTCATCTGGCTGAAAAAAAAAACGAAGCAAAACGTGGCTAAATTTTTTTTTGAATACATTCTAAAACCTCGCTGGCTATAAATGACGTTTGATAAGAAATGACGAAAATACACAAAATAATTAAGAAAGTGAAGAGAACCAGGATGATTTTGAGCCAGTTGAAAAAATAATCTAAAAGACAGAAACAAATTTTTCGGCAAGGATTTCCGCAAAGCCTTACTCGGTGCTGAAACACACACACATACAGACACATACAAAAAAAAATATAGCTTTTTCAAGTGAAACCTAAAAAAAAAACTTCCCTGTTTTTTCGCTTCTATTTTTAGCTGGCTGAAAATTACCCTGGTTCTCTTGGTTTTCTTCATTATCTTTTATGTTTTGTTCGTCTTTCATCAAACGTTTTTTTTGTTAATTTTTATTAATTCGTTATTTTTTTATTAATTTGTTACAATTGTTGCTTACTGCTACGACAAGTGTAATCAGCCAAATTATACAAAACTTGCTGCAAATCCAGGATATGCTAATTTTTATTTTATTTGTTCTAAATATATATTCATCGCATATAGTTGACGATTACGCTGCCCGTAGACAAATATGCCCGTAGCAGAATATGCGTAACTCTATTAATATTTTCTAATTAATCAGCTGAATATCAAGCAGGTTTTTAATTTATTAATTCAAAAACAGTTTTTTAATGAAAATAAAGAGCGTGGTCTTTACAATCGATTTTTGAGAAACTTTTCCAAACAAACTAGGTCTTGATATTTCCCTAAATTTTTAGAATTCTGAAAAACTCTCGCTTGTCAGTTTTTATTTAAACGTATTTTTAAACTTTTGATTACTTTGGGCCTTGGTTCGCTCTTTACTAGGTTGCCGCCATTGCTGCAACCATGATATTCAAATGCTCGCGGAATGACTGGATAAGATTAGAGTTTAGCCCAGCTTTTGTATGTTTCTGTTCTGCTGGGGAAATTCACTAAAGAGCCCCTTGTCTTTGAGACGGTCAGTCGACGCTGAGGATTGCAAAATGATTTTAAGGTAGGCATGGTTGCCGTCAATCAGGTGTGATTCAGGGTTAAGTAGGTTATGTCTGATGATTGTTTGCTGTTGAAAGGTGATTTTATAGACCAAGTGATTGATGGATTTTCTAGTGATGTCTGCAGGCTATGGTTAAACGTCAAAGCATATATGCAAACGAGAGTGGATAGTGGAGAATTCCCATTTTCTTACATTGTTCATAAGAATCCAGCCATAGGAAAATTGCAGAATATTGACTTTCAGATATGATTCCCTTGTTTTGATATCTTGTCTGGCTATTATTTTGTTTTCCCTGAAGCCATTTCTTTTTACCAGAAAAATGTTTTAGATAAATCATTAAAGATGTATAGCTATTTATAAACGAACATATAATGTATATGTATATATTTTTCCTGGAATTGGGAGTATTTTCTTCTTATTGGAATTTCATTTGAATAAATAGAGAAAAGTTCTAAAAGAGCTTCTAAAGTTTTCAAGGATTCTTTTAGTATTCTATTCGAAGTATGCTACAGTCCCTATTGAAGAGCTAGGAAATTTGTCGAAACACCCTTCTTCGTCTTTGTTTTTCACTTTTATATATATATATAAAAAAAAAAAAAAAAAAAAAAAAAATGTCTGTCAGTTTAGGAATATAAAATTTTGGTTATTTTATCCTCTGGTAGTGTCGTTGCTGCCTGGAAGCAGTTGCAGCTTTTTAATTGATTTCCCACGTTTTTTTATTGTGGAAATAGTTAGTTTATTTATAGGCTTAAGTTTTGAAAACATTTTCGTAGATAAATCAATATGAAGACTCCTTTTATCTCTGTATTGTACAAAGTCTGATTTTTTTATTTTAATTTTTAATTTTCAACGTATCCTTCGCCATTTACGGTTTGAATTGGCAGTTATATTCTTAATTAATTTCATTAATTTATTGACTAATCTTAGTAAGTTAATTTTTAATTAATTCTTAATTAACTAATTCTAAGTTTCATGTTGTTTATTCTTTCATTATATTGGGAGAATCTAGTTACAGTCTATAGGGAGATATAAAGAATTGACAAATTTAAGGGAATAAGTTTTCGGGGAAAGTTCTATCAATAGAAATAATGCAAAAGAAGGATTTGGGAATTTAACTAAATCCGGGGAAATTACTGAAATTAGGGCTGAACCTTAGAGCTTTTTTCTAAAGGTTTAAGAGTGAGAATAAGTAAAGTTGAAGACGAGATTTTGGGTAACTAGAATATAAATCAAGTGATTAGATTCACTTAACCCAGGTAGTATTATTAATAAAGACACTGGGTAGAGTGAAGATGTTTAAAGTAGAATAGCCAAAGCCCTTTGTTTTTGTTTTTTTCACAGTTGATAAAAGTTTGTAACATTTTGAGGATAAATATTTGAACCAAGATTAGAATATAGGAAGCCACAGTGATGACAGGGGACAAATATGGAATTTTAAATTTTCTTTATATTGGGGAAAATCTTTTGTAGTTTATAGAGAAATAAAAATAATTTACAAATTTAAGGAAAGATTTTTTGGGGGAAAGTTATATTGATAGAAATAAAGCGAAAGAAAGATTTTGGGAAACTTTCTGAAGTTGGAAATATTATTAGGATTAGGGCTGAACCTTAGATGTCTTTTCTTGAAGGTAGGAGAATAGGAATAAGTAAAGTTGAAGAGGTTGTGCAGGGTAACGAGAAGATGGATCAAGTGAATAGCTTCATTTACTTAGGTAGTATTAATAGTACAGACCCTGGGCAGAGTGAAGATGTTTAAAGTAGAATAGCCAAGGCCCTTTGTTGTTTTGTTTTTTTACATTTGAAAAAAGTTGGGAAGATTTTGAGAATAAATGTGTGAACCAAGATTAGAATACTGGACGCAATAATGATGACATAAATATATGTTTCTGACGTGTCAAGCAAATATGTTTCTGAAGTGTTGGCGCTCCGAAAGACGGAGGAGGATTTGTTAGATGTTTTCCAGAGAGATTATTTACGGAATTCTTTGAACACCGGTCTGACTAACCGTATTTCTAATAGTAAGTTATACAAAAAATGTAGTTCAATCCCGCTTTCTAGGGCTATAATAAGAGAGAGGTTGATTTTGCAAGGAAATATTCTCTGGGTGTGGGATGACAAATTGCCAAAGCTTGTCCTTGTCGGCCAACCATCTACGTCTACACTAAAAGCAGGTCGTTCCCGAATGGGATGGCAGGATGTCAGAAGGAAAGATTTAAGGAAAATGGAACTTCTTGGGAGGGTGTAAATAGAAGCTTTGAATAGATTGGGATAGAGAAGAAGCATGAGTAGCTCTGTTCGTCTTAGGAGGCTTGGTGCTGCAGTGAGTTGTTAATAGTAGTAGTGATTATATGATGATTGCATGAGAGGCTTTGAATAGATTGGGATGGAGAAGACGCTTGAGTAGCTGTGTTCGTCTCAGGAGGCTTGGTGCTGCAGTGAGTTGTTAGTAGTAGTAGTGATTGTATGATAATTGCATGAGAGGCTTTGAATAGATCGGGATGGAGAAGACGCTTGAGTAGCTGTGTTCGTCTCAGGAGGCTTGGTGCTGCAGTGAGTTGTTAATAGTAGTAGTGATTGCATGATAATTGCAAGGGAGGCTTTGAATAGATCGGGATGGAGAAGACGCTTGAGTAGCTGTGTTCGTCTCAGGAGGCTTGGTGCTGCAGTGAGTTGTTAATAGTAGTAGTGATTGCATGATAATTGCAAGGGAGGCTTTGAATAGATCGGGATGGAGAAGACGCTTGAGTAGCTGTGTTCGTCTCAGGAGGCTTGGTGCTGCAGTGAGTTGTTAATAGTAGCAGTGATTGCATGATAATTGCAAGGGAGGCTTTGAATAGATCGGGATGGAGAAGACGCTTGAGTAGCTGTGTTCGTCTCAGAGGCTTGGTGCTGCAGTGAGTTGTTAATAGTAGTAGTGATTGCATGATAATTGCAAGGGAGGCTTTGAATAGATCGGGATGGAGAAGAAGCATGAGTAGCTCTGTTCGTCTTAGGAGGCTTGGTGCTGCAGTGAGCTGCTAATAGTAGTAGTTATTATATGATGATTGCATGAGAGGCTTTGAATAGATTGGGATGGAGAAGACGCTTGAGTAGCTGTGTTCGTCTCAGGAGGCTTGGTGCTGCAGTGAGTTGTTAGTAGTAGTAGTGATTGTATGATAATTGCATGAGAGGCTTTGAATAGATCGGGATGGAGAAGACGCTTGAGTAGCTGTGTTCGTCTCAGGAGGCTTGGTGCTGCAGTGAGTTGTTAATAGTAGTAGTGATTGCATGATAATTGCAAGGGAGGCTTTGAATAGATCGGGATGGAGAAGAAGCATGAGTAGCTGTGTTCGTCTCAGGAGGCTTGGTGCTGCAGTGAGTTGTTAGTAGTAGTAGTGATTGTATGATAATTGCATAAGAGGCTTTGAATAGATTGGGATGGAGAAGAAGCATGAGTAGCTGTGTTCGTCTCAGGAGGCATGGTGCTGCAGTGAGTTGTTAGTTGTAGTAGTGATTGTATGATAATTGCATGAGAGGCTTTGAATAGATCGGGATGGAGAAGAAGCATGAGTAGCTGTGTTCGTCTCAGGAGGCTTGGTGCTATAGTGAGTTGTTAGTAGTAGTAGTGATTGTATGATAATTGCATGAGAGGCTTTGAATAGATCGGGATGGAGAAGAAGCATGAGTTGCTGTGTTCGTGTCAGGAGGCTTGGTGCTGCAGTGAGTTGTTAGTAGTAGTAGTGATTGCATAATAATTGCATGAGAGGCTTTGAATAGATCGGGATGGAGAAGACGCTTGAGTAGCTTTGTTCGTCTCAGGAGGCTTGGTGCTCCAGTGAGTTGTTAGTAGTAGTAGTGATTGTATGATAATTGCATGAGAGGCTTTGAATAGATCGGGATGGAGAAGAAGCATGAGTAGCTGTGTTCGTCGCAGGAGGCTTGGTGCTGCAGTGAGCTGTTAATAGTAGTAGTGATTGTATGATAATTGCATGAGAGGCTTTGAATAGATCGGGATGGAGAAGAAGCATGAGTAGTTGTGTTCGTCTCAGGAGGCTTGGTGCTCCAGTGAGTTGTTAGTAGTAGTAGTGATTGAATGATAATTGCATAAGAGGGTTTTGAATAGATCGGGATGTAGAAGAAGCATGAGTAGCTGTGATCGTCTGAGGAGGCTTGGTGCTGCAGTGAGTTGTTTGTAGTAGTAGTGATTGTATGATAATTGCATGAGAGGCTTTGAATAGATCGGGATGGAGAAGAAGCATGAGTAGCTGTGTTCGTCTCAGGAGGCTTGGTGCTGCAGTGAGTTGTTAGTGGTAGTAGTGGTTATATGATGATTACATTTACGTTTACAATAACGTTGGTTAAAGATTTGCGTTGATTTATAATGATCGATATTGATTTCTTTCACCTGTGGGTCTCCTTTTTGTTCTTCATGTTGTGGCCCTTGTTTATTTTTGTCTATCACTTTTTTCTTCTTTCTTTAGGCTTAAAATTTAAGCTGTCAACGGCTTTAAACTATTTAGTAAAATCTCACGAAACCTGGTTAGTAGGCTATATTGTTGAGGCCAAGGGTCTCTTTAACCGTTATTGAATTCTGACTTTTATTGTTTTTTTGTCAGCTTCGATAAACGGACCTTTTCTTCTTCTTTTCTGCATTGCTATTGTCATGAATACTTTTACTTTTATTTATGTTTCTTTTTCCAGTTTTACTAGTTTTCGTGTTTTTCTTGTTGTTTATTATTTCTTGTTGTTAATTAGTTATTGCTTAGGACTTTTGAACAAAAATCCATCTTAGGCATTACATGTTTGTGT